>NC_140917.1:12781295-12916180 GCF_045865225.1 Trachurus japonicus
TATGAAGTGTAAGTTGATTGTGGAATAATGTATACATATATAATATGTAGATATGGATGCAATATGGATTAGTATGTGATAAATTACTAACAAAAAATGGATAAACTTTTTTTCACTTTCAATCTGTTTTTGTTGTTAGGTGAGGCGTATTGCTCACTTGTTTTTTGTTGTCTTTGTTTTTATAATATAATATATAATTTTTATAATGTTTTTGTTTTTGTATTTTTGACTGTGTATTTGATACTGTTGGACACCAGGAAGAATAGCTGTAGCTTTGCTGCAGCTAATGGGGATCCGAATAATAAACTAAACTGAATTAAACTAAACTATCTTATCTTATCTTATCTTATCTTAAATCTTGACCAATGAGCATCTAGCCAGGTGTCAGGTGACATCAGAGCTCATGTCGATGTCTGATTGGAGGACAGGGGTGTCAATCAATTAAAAAAAAAACATATCCTGTCCTGTATGAAGTCATTTAACCTCTGTATTTGGTGGCAGATGTATTTAAACAGCTGGGTCAGATCAGATCAGATCAGGCCTGAGTTACTGATATGAACATCTGGACTGATTAGACACACACATGAAAGTACAGGTCACATCAGAAACATGTTTAAAAATGTTGTTGTCTAGTTTAAAACAATTTTTGAATTGTGGTCAAAGAGGCTTTTATTTTGAAGTAGCATTGTCTTCAGCTGTCCCTTTGTTGGTGTCAGCTTTTTTTTTTTTTATATATATCATCAGCTTGACTAATACACACACACTTGTTGTTTGCCAACTCCTCTCTGCGCTGATGATGGCTTAAAGGAAAATGTATAATTTTAAACGTACCCATAAGGCCGAGCAGGAAGTCGTGACTGGACGGGTCGATGATTCCTGGAGGAGGAGGAGAAGAAGAAGAAGCAGAGGAGACGACGATGTAAACAACCTGACGACTGATTATTGAGTCATTAGACTATTTTATGATCAACTACCAGAAGAAATGAAGAAGAAGACAGGATGGCAGACAGACCTCACCTGGACACTCACCTGTATAATCCAGGTGAGAAACTCCGCCCCCAAATGACCCAAACACATCTGAAGGAGAGAGAGAGAAATGGACGTGTGATTTTTCTTTACTTTATAAAAACATTTAGGTTCAGTTCTTCCCGTCTCACCTGTCAGTCTCTCTCTGTAGCCCCGCCCCCTACAGCTCACCTATATGACTCTCTCCTCCTCCTCCTGCTCCTGCTCCTCCTCCTCCTGCTCCTGCTCCTGCTCCTCCTCCTCCTCCTCCTCCTCCTCCTGCTCCTGCTCCTGCTCCTCCTCCTCCTCCTCCTCCTCCTCCTCCTCCTCCTCCTCCTCCTCCTCCTCCTCCTCCTCCATTCAGCAGCTTCTGTCCATTACCTGGGACACACATCGTGTGTTTATGTTCTTTGGCAACCTACCACTGAGTTATTGATCAGCATGTATTGTATTATTATTGTTTGATTGTTTATTGATTGACTTTACAGATACTTACCATTGGACTCTGAGTCACCTCCGTCTGCACCTGCAGACACAAACATTTCATAGTTGACAAATTTATTTGTTGGTTGATATATTAAAACGACAATCAACGACACCCTTCAGTGATTATTGATTTATTCATTACCACCGGGCAACACAAGCACTCATGACCAGGGCCGTATAGGGGAGAAAGGTGATGATAATTCTAGGGGCCCAGCGCCCAGTAGGGCCCACAAAAAAACCCAATAGTCTAATCTTTGTATGAAATTATTCTGCATTAGACCCTGACTAATACTCATAGTAATGCTGCATTAGCGTCAAAACAAAGTAGGCTAAATAAAAAATGATAATACATACGTAGTCAAAGAAAAAAAGTGGAAAAGTCAGGGGGCAGGGGCCCACTTTAATATTCTTTCAGGGGGCCCAGAATTCCTAGCAACGGCCCTGCTCATGACATGTTATTAATGCCTGGGTTGAAATCAAAATAGTTTAGGTTTTACCTGCAGCTTCAGTCTGACCAGCAGAGGTACCAGAGACTTCTGCTACTGCAGAACCTGCAGAACCTCCAGGACCTCCAGGACCTCCAGGACCTCCAGGACCTCCAGGACCCGCAGATCCTACAGAACCTGCAGATCCTACAGAACCTGCAGAACCAAAGGAACCTGAGGCACCTGCAGAACCTGCAGATCCCGAGGCACCTCCAGGACCTGCAGATCCTACAAATCCTGCAGAACCAAAGGAACCTGCAGATCCTGCAGAACCTGCAAAACTCGAGGCACCTGCAGAACCTGGGAGAAAACCAGAAAGAGAACTGTCTGTTGTTCTGTAAACAGGAGAACGTTTCTTTAATTCAGAAACAAACAGGAACAAAATATATAAAAGTTAAAACATGTTGTTTGTTTGTATCTTTGATTGATTAATTCATTTCATTTACATTTATTGTTTATTTGTCGAGGACAGTGCACATTAATGAACAATTTAACGCCGTGGCGTCTTGTAAGTGTGCCGGATTTAGCTCAAAGCTAGTTTTGTTTGATTTATTAAAATGGATCGATTGATGAATGATGATGATCTATTAGTATAGTGAATACTTTTTAGTTAGTCACAAGATTAGCTAAAACATATTCTTATTGATTGATGATTATATTTGCATTGTGATGACTGATTAATCAGATCAAATGGCTCATGGCATGAGATACATGCTAACATACTAACTGCCTGATTGATTAGTTATATCATTATATATATATATATATATATGAATGGCGAATGATGAGTTCAAACACACTGGTTAGTGATAACATGTGGGTTGAGACGTGATTGATCATCTGTGGTTGTTGTTCACTGATAAGATAAAAATGCAGTGACTGATTTCTCATTTCTTCAATATTGATGATGATAATGTAACAGTTCTGACAATTGAACATACTGATTAATAGATTATCATCAATGGGGCTAGTTATTGATTGATGGATCATACATGACCTGAATCTGTTTTTAATAAAGCATGTTATCAGACTTCCTCTTCTCTGTCTTGTTTACCTGCAGAACCTCCTGCTGCTCCATCACCTCCTCCTTGTCCTGCTGTCTGACTGCTGGGAACTGAAAATGGACAGATTTAGTTACAGGGGAAGAACTGCACACTGTCTCCACAACATTAAACAAGAACATCCTGCAGACTGTTTTTTTTGCAGTAAATTAGTAAATTTTGGCTGAGGTTCTGTGTGGGACAGATCTCAGCTGGAAGGTCTGCAGGAAGTGAAAGGTGAAAGATTAATGATAATGTTGTTTCAGCACTGACGTTTTCTACCCTCAGCACATTTAGAGTTTAAATCCTCTGTATGTTTCTGTGACTTTAGAGAAGGAAATACTACTCATGAACCTCATTATCATTATTGGTCTGTTTGTGTGATGATACATGGACGACATGAAGACATGAAGAGCTTGACTGGCGAAGGTGAATTTGTCTTTGGTTTCAGCAGGTGGTGCTGTGGCACCAATCCCGACCTCCTGCAGTAACCTGAAACCTGCAGCATCATGTGAATCTGACTGGATCGGGTTAATCCTGGTTTTTTAATACCAGCCAGTTAATCTGGATTAAACCTGAGACCAAAAAACAGGAACAAATACGCTGTTCAGGATGGACAAACCTGATCAGGATCAACTCACCTGAACCTCCGGCCGCCGCCGTAGTGGTCTGGTGCACACCGGGAATGCCTGTAAGAGGAGTGGAGGTAGAGGGGCCGAGGGAGGAGGAGGAAGAGGAGGAGGAGGAGGAAGAGGAGGAGGAGGACAGGTACCAAGTGTTCAGGATGAATGAAGCTTCTGTTTCCATCAGTGTCGCTAACATGTGATGATGAATCTTCTGTTGTTGTTACAAACAAACAGGGCATGTGTTGACGAGTTATCATCAGATGTCAGCGACACTGATCGGTCATCACCTCAGTCATTTACAGTCTCTCAGCTGTTCATGTTTTTGTGTTTATGCAGGTTTATGATGTAAGGTTAAAGGTCACAGTGTGTTTTATCCTCTCACCCTCAATCTTATCCTGACTCTTGGAGTCATCATCATCTGGAAAGAGAAAACATCCAACATTTATTTCTCTAATTAAGAAGTTTTTAACAACAGTGTTTAATGATCCCAGATTAAACTCATCAGTCACACTTTTCTGACTTCTTTGTTTTTGTTTTCCATTTTCCATTATTTCTCTTTCTTCCTCTTCCTCTGTTCCCATATATCCCAGTATCACATCCAGTCATATTGCTCCATCAGCACTGCTTCGTCTGTTGCTGTAGCTATGCTACATGTTTATGTGTTAATGTGTTGCTATGTCACATTGCAACAATAATATACTGTAGCTACAATAATGTAAAATTATAATGTTGTTGATTCAGTTTCAGTTTTTCCATTTAACAGGATGAAGCAGCAGCAACATTTATCAGAGTGGATAAAAACAAAGCTACGCTAAAGCTAACTAGCATGGGAGAGTAGAATCATGTTTTTATGGATTTTGTTAATTAAATAAGGTTCAATTGTATCAGTAGCCTATTTAAACCAGTGTTGTTTAAAATAACTCCCTCAAGGCTGAAATACACCAAACACATGACCACCATGTGAGAACCTTACAAAGGCTTTGAAACTACAACTTGCAGCAGCCGCTGTACAGGGGCAGATATACTCTAATTGGACCATGTTTACCGTTGTAAATACATTAGTTGGTGTATTATTTGACTGTTTCTTGCAAGTTTCGATTTATGGGATTGATTTAGATTAATGAATTTTTACATTTTGTAATAGCCCTGATACAAACATTGGTTGACTCATGGACACCATTTCACATTTCAAAAAACTCCCCATGCTCCGTATGAAGTATTAGAAAAAGTCTGTATAAAGGCTAATGAGAACAATTTAGTTTTTGGGATGGGACATTGCTGGTTAAATTGTAGACTGTTGACAATGGGAGGACTATTTACAGTTGGAACAACAGTGTTCATTCAGACATCAACAACTTGGCTGGGTTAAACTTTAACAAACAATACTTGAGTTTTATGCCATCATTTTACTTTCCACATCCATAGGGGCAATCTACGGTGCATGTGGAGTAACATTTTACCAATGAAGGGTGCACTGGTTTGTTACTATGACCCTACGAGATTCCAGCTGTGCATGAGCTTGAAAACAAACAAGGACGTGTTTGAAGAAAGGTTGAAAGGTGTCCAATAGAATAATTTAGACAAAGCAGCTCTTCTATTCCTTGCATGACAAGTTTTCTACAAGTAGTAGACAATGCTCTACTGCACATGTATGAAATGCTTCCTTTTGAGTATAAATGAAAACATATAGCGTCCCTGCTGTCCACCATTGTTTGTAGTCTGATCGTGACTCAAACGCCAATCACCAAAGCTGTAGGTTGTTCCGTCATCAGGGAACACAGACCAAAACAGTCTGGACTGAATCCTTCTTGCATGCATGATGACGCCAGATGACGTCCCATGGAGAAACAGAGTGACTTAGAAGGAGCATTACGCTGAATGACTGAGTTCAAGCAGATGGGAGAAGTCCCAGAAGTCCCACTGAAGGCATTTTTGGCATTTTCAACCACCTGCAAGGGCGTGACTGTGCATCAAGAGAACAAGGGAACCAGGGCCTGGTGTTTGGAGTCAGGCACAATCTGATCATTCTGATGCTTTTCCGATGAGAAGGATAGCTACTTATCAAATATGAAACCCAGGTTTCTTGTGGCCTTGGTTTGAGGATGACATAAAGAGGCAGTTTTGATATTGATGTCATGATGGAGAGACTGATTAGTATTTGAAGAGATAGTTCGAGATCTGTGCAGAGACTGTGGGCTTGTCTGGTGGGAGCGACAAATATAGTTGGGTGTCATCTGCATAGCGGTGTTAGGAGAAGTCAGAGCTAATGACTATTCACTTGATCAATAAATGGTTTCAACATGGCGTGTATGACTAATGGGGCACCACAGACCCATTAACTAATCAAATTAACTTTTTGACATTCTTGTTTATAATGCCCAACAAATTAGTTTTTGATTGGATCATTCCTCTGACAGATGTTGACATCATCAGAAACCCCAATCTCTCCAAACTAAACTGCCCAATACAGAATGTAGTCGTTCGTTGTCAGGTTTGGCACAAGTCGAGTCCTTTAAGGTTGAGATGAGTCAGATTGAGTGGAGCTGAATCAATTCACTATCAACAGAATCAAGTCAAGTTCAGTTTGTGTTCTTTTAAAAAAAACAGTTTTCACCTACTCGGTTTTATTTGTCAATACTAGAAACACTCTTTCAGATTTATACTTGCATTTATAGAAACTAACAGGAAACTGCCATTTCAAAATAAAAGACTGTTTCTCACACACGCATGGGCCTACCCTCATCCTCCTCTGACAGCTCCCCCTCCCCCTCCTCTGTGGCCTCCACCTCCACCTCCACCTCCTCCTGCTCCTTCTCTGGAAAGCATGAAAAAGTAAACTGAAATTAATTAACAAAATGTAAAAGTATATTTACTCTCACATGTAATTAACATGTCTGTGACATAAAGTCTAAGCTATAATGATTTATATGTGAGTATTTTTACCCTCCACAGGAGCTGTAGAAACAGTTGTTGCCAGAAACACGACCATCCACACTATCAAAAGGTTTCTGTTATGGCAGAGATGACAGCAGTAATCAGTACTGAGCTACACTGATCAATAACGACCACTGACAGATTTATGTCAGTGTACAATAGTCAGTGCACAGCGGCCATTACTACTGATGTTAGAGTCAACATGAATTAATCTTTTCACAACATAATAATAGTCAATAATAATCAGTAGCCTACTCATCAATGCCAGATAGTCAATCAATTGCAGGGGGCACAATTTTTTGTCAATAGCCTACCATCCAATGTTACCAATGCAACTTAATTTTGATCAGCCAACAGAAGATTAAAACATTGTATCTCCAGTGCTCAAATAAGAGGCTTCAGCTGACAACAGTAATGCATGGAAACGAAGCTGAACACTGATTGGACAAACAGCCTGTCAATCAAAATCTGCATCCAATCAGAGTGAAACACAAACTTACAACAATAACAGATTTAAATCATATTTTGTTATATATATCACCACAGTACCAGTGTAGGACTACTGATGTACTTAGACCACATGACAATAGTGTTGTATTACTACAGCTGTGTTGTATTACAATACTGTTATATTACTGGCAGCACAGAGTATTACAGTACTGTTATATTACTCCATCAGAATAGGGTATTAATATCATTAGATCCAGAAACATTAATATACAACAGGATAACCAGCAATAGTAATACAAATATAGTAGCAGTGAATGTATAAAAAGCAGTTAAGCAGTAATGTGGTAGTAATAGTAGTATTAGTATTGTATACATAGTAGTAGTGGTAGTAGTACTCACGGTGGCAGCATGCTGCTGTCTCAGTTCCCCTGTTAAACTAAAGAGAAGCAGCTGAAGAGTCTCCGCTCCTCCCTCAAACAGTCATATTTATACAAACTGAGGGAGGGGAGGGGCTGCTCATACTACTACTGGAAGTACTACAAACATTAATACAAACACTACTGCGCATTTTAATACTACTACTGCATCTATTCCTAAACCAAAAACAAAAGAAATACTACCACTAACTACTGTGTCCAGGTAGTAGTTGTTGTGTTAGTGTTACTCCCATCATATGTCCTCCTCTGCAGCATGTATCCTCACAGGTGTATCCCATCATGCACTGGGGGAGGGGCAGGGTTTATCTGGACAGGTGACCCCCGTCTAGGGACTCCACCTGTTGTCAGTGTCAGAGCTGAGTCAGCAGTCTGGAGGACGACATCACTGCAGCTGAGTGATGTTTGATGATGATGATGAAAATCAAATATTCAAAATATACTGAACCAACACAAAATTGGCTGAATTATTACTATTATTACTATTATTACTATTATTACTTTTTATCTCTTGTCTCTATCCACAACATCACTTAGCTCCTGTGACGTCCTGAAGATCTGTCACCTTCTGCAGTGGTCGTCCTGACTTCACCTTCAACACATCGACTGGTGCACTGGCTCACTGACATCATCAGCTGGAGCACCTGCCAGGTGACATCATCAGCCTATAGACACAACTGTATCTACACAGACCAGCTCTCAAAAGCTGTTGTAACTCCTCCTCCTCCTCCTCTCCTCTCCTCTCCTCTCCTCTCCTCTCCTCTCCTCTCCTCTCCTCTCCTCTCCTCTCCTCTCCTCTCCTCTCCTCTCCTCTCCTCTCCTCTCCTCTCCTCTCCTCTCCTCTCCTCTCCTCCTCATCAGGTTTCAGATGTAATTAACTTCTTGGTTAAAACAGACTCGTATTGTTCAACAGAAACATGAGACTTTTCAGTTCAAAACAAGAATCCAGGGGAGACCTGTAGAGTTACTATAGACCACCCAGGTCTCACTGTTCACTTCCTGCTAAAACCCACTCAGATTGGTTTCTTACATTATTTCTTTCAGCCTTTACAGTAACAGCCCGTGTACCCTAAACTGGTACTGGTGTCATTGTATCATTAGCAGCAAGTGTTACTGTAATAGTTGTTATGAGTAAACTGTAACACCTGTGATGTAGCTGTGTATAACATCTGCTACCTGTGGTCACTGTTATGCATCACATTGCACTGCCCAGTGTGTCTCAGCGAGTAGAAATGTGAGATCTACAACTTGATAAATGCGTCCAGGCTACTAAGAAAATGTTATTTTACAGTGAGGAAAATAAGTATTTGATTCCCTCTTATTTCACTTGATCAAATGTAAATTAATTTATAACCTTTATATGATAATATTATTTTTTAAATTTTATGGATATTCTGTCTCTCTCTGTTAAAATAAACTTACCATAAAAGTATAGGCCGTCCATTCCTTTGTGGGTGAGCAAACTTACAAAATCAGCGCTGGATCAAATACTTATTTTCCCCACTGTATGTTGATAAACATTACCATCACATATGCAGCTTGTGAAATATGAATTAATATGAAGTCATGGTTTCCAACACGCTGATATCAATAGACAACATACCAATTACAACGACTGAATGTACTTGGGGTCTTTTATCAAATTTACACTCAACGCTGCCACTCTTCATGTTTTATCGCCCACAGATTCACATGGCACCAGTTACAGTCAAAAGCAGGACATCGTCAATGGCGAGGACAACCCGCCTCATGGCTCTGATGAATCTGCTGCAGAGAAAAGTCAGAGACTGAAACGAACCTGAGGCTGATTCAAGTTTCATGGCGAGAAAGAAAAGTCTGTTTCACCCCTGCAGTGAACCTTCACACTGTGTCAGAGAGAGGACATATAGAGACGAGGCTTCATTACAGAGACCCAGAGTTGCCAGCATTCCTCTGTAATACATCCAGAACCTCCTCCTCTTCCTCCTCCTGGTCCTTCTGCTCTCCTCACATCTTGACATATATTATTACAGGGGAATATCCAGTGACTTATTAAGAACTATTGTATTCTAATGTCATAATAACAAAATCTATGATTGTCTCAAATCAATATAAACAACTCCCCCTTGTGGACAAACTAAAAAAAAATCAGGTTCATTGTCCGGTCCCACTGCCTGTTAGATGGAGGTTACAATACTCGCAGGGCAAAAACACCATCTTTACTGTAACTGGACCAAAAACAAACAGCACAAACATAAAAATCGTTTAAAAAAAAAAAAAATCATGCACAATTACAATAAGCATAGCACCTGTATGAGATGATATGAAGCCAACTTTAAATGTTTATTAAACTGTTATTGACATAATACACAAAGATAAATCACACATATTATTATTATTATTATAGTTATAGTTTGCTGCTGACTGTAGATTTTTATAGATTGTGTATACAGATTGAGAATAACAGATTGGTTACATTAGATTGTGTATACAGATTGCTCATGACAGATTTCATACGTCAGATTGCCCTTATACTGTGACATGCAAGAACACCCGGTGACCTTCTGCGCTTTTATTTTGAAGTGAGTTCCTATTTTCTGTGGGAATCAGGGCAGAACATGAGTCTGCATCCATCTGCAGCAGGACATCCTGAAATCAGAACCAAGTTGGAGCCAAGCTGGACTCTGGGATCAAGTCCAGAAGAGGAATTAAGGGCACTTTAAGGTATAGTTTGGTCCAGCTTGGTTCTGAATGACTGGAGCCCACCGAGACCTTTTGATCCTGATGTCCGACTTGTAACCGAGATCTGTGGGACAGTCAGGTAACAGGAACCCAGTGAGACTCAGAAAACACAGAGGAAAAGCTCCACAGACATAAAGTAAATACTAATAAATATTCATGAAAAAGGAAACAAACCCCAGTGTAGATTATGAACAGATTCAGGGGACACTTCTGAGTGTCTCAGGGCCACAGTTGTGTAAGACGCCTGATCAACACGGTCTGAATACGATCCACAAAGGTGTGAGCATGTAAGGTGAAGGTAAATATCTTCTCACAGATTTTGACGAAACTCACATGATCGCACAGACGCACGCACGCACGCACACACACGCACGCACGCACACACACACACACAGTTGTATGTCAAGCTCGACTGACTCGCCCCTTGCTATTGGCCTCAGTCACGACCCCATTAACCAATAAGGCGTCTTTTTGAAACACACACCATTTATCTGGCAGGAAATATCCCCCCACCTCCAATGTCTCTGTTTCCTCTTTGTTAGTGAGTGTGTGTGTGTGTGTGTGAGTGTGTGAGTCAGTTAACCTCTGAGGACCTGCAGGTCAGTTTTCATTCATCATTTCAGAGAAACTTCATCTGCTCCATCTTTGGGCTCAGTCTTCCACACCACCAACCTGTGGCACCAGGTAATCTGACCCCCCGCCCCCTCAGCACACTGTAATCAGCCTCAGGTGATCTGACCCATCCACAACCACAGGCCTGACAGTCGTCCACGTGAATGAATCACCAGTACAGGTGTGAAAATACTGGTCAACATGATGAATAACAGAAAGCAGATGCACTGAGCATTGTTGTGGACACGGTGTTAACCATTATGTGTTATTTGTGCACATTGTTGTGAGGAGTGTTGTGAACATTTGTGAGCATTGTTGTGAACACTGTTGTAAACACTTGTGAACACTTTTGAACACTGTTGTGAACACAGTTGTAAACACTTGTAAACCCTTGTGAACACAGTTGTAAACGCCTGTGAACACAGTTGTAAACGCTTGTGAACACTGTTGGAAACACTTGTGAACACTGTTGTAAAGTAAACACTTGTGAACACTGTTGGAAACACTTGTGAACACTGTTGTGAACACAGTTGTAAACGCCTGTGAACACTGTTGTAAACGCTTGTGAACACTGTTGTGAACACTGTTGTGAACAGAGTTGTAAACGCCTGTGAACACTGTTGTAAACGCTTGTGAACACTGTTGTGAACACAGTTGTAAACGCCTGTGAACACAGTTGTAAACGCTTGTGAACACTGTTGTAAAGTAAACACTTGTGAACACTGTTGTGAACACAGTTGTAAACACCTGTGAACACTGTTGTAAACGCTTGTGAACACTGTTGGAAACACTTGTGAACACTGTTGTGAACACTGTTGTGAACAGAGTTGTAAACTCCTGTGAACACTGTTGTAAACGCTTGTGAACACTGTTGTGAACACTGTTGTAAACGCTTGTGAACACTGTTGTAAACACTTGTGAACACTGTTGGAAACACTTGTGAACACTGTTGTAAACACTTGTGAACACTGTTGTAAAGTAAACACTTGTGAATACTGTTGGAAACACTTGTGAACACTGTTGTGAACATTGTTGTAAAGTAAACACACACTGTTGGAAAAAATTGTGAACATTGTTGTGAACACTGTTGGAAACACTTGTGAACACTGTTGTGAATGTGAACACTGTTGGAAATGCTTGTGAACACTGTTGGAAACGCTTGTGATGGCTGTTGTGAAAACTGTTGTGAACAATGTTGTAAACGCTTGTGAACACTGTTGTAAACGCCTGCGAACACAGTTGTAAACGCTTGTGAACACTGTTGTGAACACAGTTGTAAACGCTTGTGAACACTGTTGGAAACACTTGTGAACACTGTTGTGAACACAGTTGTAAACGCTTGTGAACACTGTTGGAAACGCTTGTGAACACTGTTGTAAAGTAAACACTTGTGAACACTGTTGTAAAGTAAACACTTGTGAACACTGTTGGAAACACTTGTGAACACTGTTGTAAACGCTTGTGAACACTGTTGGAAACACTTGTGAACACTGTTGTGAACACAGTTGTAAAGTAAACACTTGTGAACACTGTTGTGAACACAGTTGTAAACACCTGTGAACACAGTTGTGAACACTGTTGTAAACGCTTGTGAACACTGTTGTAAACGCTTGTGAACACTGTTGGAAACACTTGTGAACACTGTTGTGAACACAGTTGTAAACACCTGTGAACACAGTTGTAAACGCTTGTGAACACTGTTGTGAACACTGTTGTAAAGTAAACACTTGTGAACACTGTTGTAAACGCTTGTGAACACTGTTGTAAACGCTTGTGAACACTGTTGGAAACACTTGTGAACACTGTTGTGAATGTGAACACAGTTGTAAACGCTTGTGAACACTGTTGGAAACGCTTGTGATGGCTGTTGTGAAAACTGTTGCGAACAATGTTATAAACGCTTGTGAACACTGTTGTAAACACAGTTGTAAACGCCTGTGAACACTGTTGTAAACGCTTGTGATCACTGTTGTGAATATTGTTGTGAAAGGGGTTAAACACTGTTGTGAACAATGCCTTGGACACTGTTATGTACGTCACTGTGAAAACTATTGTGAACACTGAAACTATTCGAACATTGCTTTAAACATTGTTGGGAACAGCTTTGTGAATATTGTTTTGATACTATTGTGAACCGAATGTGAAACCATTTTGAACATTGCTCGGAAGCTGTTGTGAATAATACTGTCAACATTGTTGTGAATATTTTGTTAAGCAGGGTGTGAACACATTGTTATTAACATTGCTGGAACAGAGGAATGTGGGTGAGCTATACACTTGACTGGAAAACTTAGACTTGGAGGAATCTGGTTTGTCCAGTTCTACACGGCTTCTAGAAAATGATGGTGGTGTCATTAAGACTAATTGCTGCTCGGTAAGGCCACACCATTTAGCCCCACCCACCTAAAGTAAAAATAAGATAATCCGAACCTTCTGATGCTTCTTTTTCTTTTGTGTATCTTAAATTCCACATTTTGAACTTCCCCGCCTTCATCAGGTGTAATAGTGACATAATCGTGTTATTTCAGGTAACACATCTCAGGAAATCTCACTGCTCTCTGACCACATACAATAAATCTATTCAAACTGTTATCACAGACAGACTCAAAGATTTCATACACAGACTACACATTTGATTTATTTTATTTAAACATGTTTTATTGTAAGTCCAATGCCCTTGTGAATAATCACACACTGTTCAATACACTATGCAGCACAAATATGGAAAAATGCATTCAAAAACCCATAAATTAACAACTGCTATATTACAAATTTGACTGATTATAATAATACAACACAAAAACGTATAAAGTATATAGAACTTTGCTACCTACAAACATTTAAAGATTTGTATAATCAGTTTCTAGATATGTAATAACTATTTTTTTTATACTGGTTATTAGTTTATAAGTGTGTAACAACTGGTTTATTGTGCTGTATATTCTGTTTATAAATGTGTAATAATTGTCCTCTAAAAGACTAGAATACAGCTGTGATCTCTGTGTTTGCTATTATCTTTCGAATGGTTCCTCCTAACTTCTTCCAGTCAACTCTGAGCTAACTCTGCGCTAATCCCTCCTTTGGAAACCGACTGGATAAAAAATAATGAACAAAGGCAATATAGTGGAATACCTGGAATAATGTACAGTATGTCTTCATAGAAGTTGGGACAAATACATTTGCACACATATAAGACAGTTTGTGTACCAGTGATCTCAACCTTCACCGTGAGGCGTTCTGCAGATGTCCTGTAGAAGAACCAGACATGCTCCCTCTGCACAGTTCTGATCTCAAAGATGAAACAATATTTTACAGCACTGCACATTAATATCTGCAACAACAGTGTAACCTTTACAGATTTACAATAAAGACTCTGTTTCTGAACTCTGAGTTTCTGAAAGTTCAAACTTTATTAGCAATTCCTCTGTGTACAGACAATCATTTGTCTCTGACATCTTTGTTTTAAAAACAGTAATTAATGTTTGTAAAGTAAACGATGGACTGTATGTGCACACAGAGCAGATCTGAGATCAGCAGCTTTTTAGTGTTTCTGCATTAGACTGAAGACAAACAGACAGGCAGAGAGTGAGACAGGTTAAAGCACAGTATCAGAGAGGCAGACAGTTGATTGGTGGAAGAAAGATTTCTCATTCATTTTCATCACTAAAGCAGCCAGAGACTGGAAAACATAGACAAGCAATAAGGAATGAGCTGAGGAATAAAGACAATAGAGGGTGGACGGCTGAAGTTTAGTTGCAGTAAGCTTGTTGTTGTTGTTGTTGTTGTTGTTGTTGTTGTTGTCATGGCGACTGTATTCCACTGTGTGGTGGGCTTGGCTCTAACAGGAAAAAACACAGAAACCCGTGACTCGCAAACTGAGCTCAGTATCCGTCATGATCACGTCCCTGACCTGTCCTTCTAACAGCCCCTCCTGCAGAGGGATCAGAGCCTGAACAGGTCTGAACGGGGCCAAACAGTAGTGGGTGTACTCTGTTGTCATCTCTGCGTGCAAAACAAGTCTATAATTAGGAATTGATCACTGGAAAACACCACAGACAGACTGAAGATGAGTCAGAGCCTGAGGCGTATGTAACAGTATCATCTGCATAGAAACAGACAATGAAACTATGCATTTTAGTTTAAAGGTTTGTCTTCATCAGTCGTGACAGTGTGTAGTGATACCTGGAGTTGTTGAGCTTCCACAGGTCAGAGGCTGGGTGGCTAAACCATAGCTGCAGGGAGAAAACAAAGATTAAAAAAAGTTATTTTGGTTCATAAAAGAGGAAATAACCCCCTAAAGGACGGCCCCTCTACAACAGCATGATACAGAATTTGTCTCTGGAAGCTTCAGTTGTGACTGTGAGAGAGTGCAATGTCAAATTAGTGTGTGACCTTTACCCTCTGTGGTGGCTGGGTTGGAGTCATCAACTTGGTCGGATTGATCAGTAGTTGTTTCTGCAGCAAGAAACAACAACAAAATCCTCAGTTTTGTTGTTTATACAAAGGTTTCATTGTGTTTGGATTCTTCAAACTGACAGAATGACCTCTGAGATTGTGTCGACCCTTAGCACTACCCGTTCAAGGGTTCCAGGGTGCCATTCCGAAGGGCCGCCACTCCGAACGTTTACTTTAATTTGTCGGAATGCCGACCCTTAATTATTTATGGGAAAAGGGTGCCATTACGAACCTGAAAGAAAGGGTGCCATTCCGAACCTGAAAAAATCTTGAATGGTTTACGGCACGGAGTGAACAAGCCTAATTGCGGTGGTAGCGTAGTGGTGAGAGTATCTGCTTTTGACGCGGTGGATCAGGGTTCGACTCCCGGGGGAGATACATATTAACTGCGATTTTATTGGCCTCTACCTAACCTTTTTACTAAACTTAACCAACTCCTTTCTACATTGCCTAAACCTAACCAAAGCACAGAGCAAGGACATTTATTTTCAGCAGGAGTGCCGCGGCTGCATCAGACCATGGATGTAATGCATCAGACTCGCACCTGGGTGAAACTTTGGAGGCGGAGGGGGAGGGGCCGGTCGGGCGCTGTCCCCGCGGCGCGTCGTGTCCGTTAATATACATCCATGGTCGTGTCAAGCCGGGCAGGAAGTCAAACCACGAGAGAATCCGGTCAATTTTCAAAATAAAACACATTCGGAACGGCGGCCCCTCGGGAAGTTCGAAATGACGGACCTTCGGGAATTTTCGGACTGGCAGACCGTCGGAATGGCGGTCCTTCGGAATGGCGGTCGCCCCCCCCGTTCAAGAGTAGTTCTCTTGAATTTTAAAGGATCCCTGAATCCTCAATGAAAACAAAAAGCTTATGAAGTCTGACATCTTTTGTGTATTGTCAGTCACAGTTTACCTTCGGTGGAGTCTGAAGTATCCGAGTCCTCGGAGATTGCAGAATCATCTTCAATAATTTCATCCTCCTCCTCTTCTTCCTCCTCCCCCTCCCCGACCTCAGATTCATTGCTCTGATTGTCAGACTCACCAGCACTGTCTGCGTTGCTGTCTGCGTCAACGTCGTCACTGTCTGCGTTGCTGTCTGCATCTACATCGTCACTATCTGCTTTGCTGTCTGCATCTACATCGTCACTATCTGCTTTGCTGTCTGCATCTACATCGTCACTATCTGCTTTGCTGTCTGCATCTACATCGTCACTATCTGCTTTGCTGTCTGCATCTACATCGTCACTATCTGCTTTGCTGTCTGCGTCAACATCGTCACTGTCTGCGTCAACGTCGTCACTCTCTGCTTTACTGTCTGCATCTACATCGTCACTATCTGCGTTGCTGTCTGCGTCAACATCGTCACTGTCTGCTTTGCTGTCTGCGTCAACATCGTCACTGTCTGCTTTGCTGTCTGCGACTACTTCCTCACTGTCTGCGTTGCTGTCTGCATCTACATCGTCAGTGGTATCGCTGCTGTCTGCGTCAACATCGTCACTGTCTGCGTCACCATTGTCAGCGTCAGCCTCACTCAGGACGTCGCTGTCGTCATTGTCCTCAAGGGCGCTGTCATCAGTCACTTCGTCGCTGTCTCCCTCTTCTGACTCCTCCTTCTCTGACACATCAGTCTCTTCTGTTTCATCTGCCTCCTCCCCTACCACTTTATCATCCTCCTCCTCCTCTGCCGACTTCTCCTCCTCTGTACCCTTGCTGTCATCAGTCATCTCACTATCCCCCTGTTCTTCTGAGGTCTTGTCATCTTCAGGACTATCCTCTTCTTTCACATCATCCTCATCCTCGACCACATCACTATCGTTCATCTCAGATTCAGAGTTTAGGTCAACGTCCTCCTCAGTTTCAGTGCTTGACTTGTCATCGGAGGCATCGCTATCCTCAACAGTTTCGGCGCTGTCAGCATCTGAGGATTAAAGATATCGCACAGGTATCGGTTATTATCTGTTATCATGTTGCATCTGTCTAGTCAGTCTTTATCCAGGTAGGTCTAAGGTTTGAATCAGTCTTATACCAAAGAGTGAGATGTGTGTTTGACCAGAAACACTTGGTCTCGGTTCGGTTCACTTCAGGGAGGGGGGGTATGATCATGTGGACTGACTGTCCTCAGAGAGATATAAGTATTCTATATGTCTTTAATTTCAAACAAATCAGGTTAAACCCATTACGGCACTGACCGTCAGGGCCAGGTGTCTCAACTGACTCCAACGAGGGATCTGAAACAGAGAAGCAGACACATGATTACAGAACAATGAGTGAATTTCCTCTCAGTCTCACTCTGCTGCTTGTTTTAAAGGGATAATTCAACATTTTGGCAAATTGTCCCATTGCCATAATCCCTATAGTCATAGCAGTAGGTTTGTTACCTTTCATTGTCGGTGCAAGCTATTTTTAGAACGGCGGAGCAGAGCCGCGAGCTGCTCAGAGCTACGCTACGGAGGCTAATGGGATTTCTTGGTTTCCCTCATCAAACTCCTCAAATACATAATCCAGAAACTCCAACATGCTCTCGTGGCCTCGAAAACAACTCTGTCTCGCAACGTTCAGTTATTATCTCATAGCGCGGTTAATGTGCAGGTCACAACTTGTCCACCAGAGTGTGTTGGAGTTTCTGGATTATGTATTTGAGGAGTTTGATGAGGGAAACCAAGAAATCCCATTAGCCTCCATAGCGTAGCTCTGAGCAGCTCGCGGCTCTGCTCCGCCGTTCTAAAAATAGCTTGCAACGACAATTAAAGGTAATGAACCTACTGCTAAGACTATAGGGATTATGGCAATGGGCCAATTTGCCAAAATGTTGAACTATCCCTTTAAGTTCAGAAGAAAGAAACATGGACACCATCAACGTTAAATTGAAGGCAGACAGACAGGTGAATGGACAATGAATTACCTTCTGTTGGTTCGGCAGAGTCGACATCAACTGTGGAGACAAATCATAAGGATGTGATGTGACGATGCCACATAGTGACAGTATTATACTGTCATAATATCACATACACATACACACTGTTTACAAATGTAGGCATGAAACAACGTGATACCTGAAATACAATTCAACACCGTATAACTTGAAGTGTTAGTGTTGTATTGTGTAGAAGCACAGGTCAATAGTGTTGGTAGAATAGAAAATATGATTACAGTACTTAGAGTAGTTGAAGCTGTAGTATCTGTAATAATAATTGTAGTATAGATAGCACTACAGTTGGTGTGTTCTTTCTCTGTGTTCGGGATTCATTAGTGTGAGATCAATACTTAATGATTCAACTTTTGTGATATTGCTATGTGCCGATCAGACTCCTTTGTGTTTATTTCTGCAGAGTCATGCAGTATATTAAAGCAGAAGTAAGCGTAATGTTTGTGTTAATATAAGTCTTAAATAGTTATATCTTTCGACGGCAATGACTTATATAGAGTGTTTGGTCTGAAACACGGGTCTGTCAGTCACTCTGCTCTGCTGTAAGCCGAGGAGAAAACTTTCTTTGTATCCTACAACCTTTATCCAATGAGGAGAGAGAACGGCATAAAGGGCCGGTCCTCTCTGTGTGTGCAGCCAAGGGATGCGCGTGAATGTGGTGACGTACGGACGAGGGCGGGGACTGCTAACTCCATCGGCTGACAAGAAGTTAGCCAAAACGACCGGATCGCTTACTTCTGCTTTAATAATGATGCAGAGGTTCATGCAGTATAAATAACAGCCACACCAGCCTCTCAATCATGTAAATTAAAATGTTCTTTCTTCTAAAAAAATTATGTTTTTGAATCAAGAAGTTCAGCTGATGACATTTTGTACAAATACATTCAGGAAAAGACGTTTGACAGCATAAAAACTAAGCAGTCACGTTGTATTTTCTTCTTCCTCTTCTCACCTTTTGTTAATGTACAAACTGTAGACTGAACTTTACTGTAGTTATTCCTACAGAAATTGGAGCAACTGCCCACAGGGAAGTAAAAGACAATAACATATCAGGTTGTCAATCTGTGAACGAAACACCTTCAGTCCAGCAGGGATCTGGAAAAACATTTCCTTGTCTGTTTGCGAAGAATTTATGTTCCTCATTCTTTCTGGGGTTTAGTGTGAGTTTATTTCCTCTCAGTCTCACTCTGCTGTTTGATTGAGGCTCAGATAATAGAGGCTCTGATGTCATCAATGTAAAACGACAAATAGAAGAAGGAAGAAGGAAACGGAGAGTTTACGTTCAACCTCATCTGCAGAGTTGATGCTGGTGTTATCAGCAGAGATTAAGAAATACATGTCGATGTTTCACACACATCATGGCACATGGTCAGTAGTAATATTGACAGGACAGATGCTGAAAGAGTCTCTTTGTGGTGGTTCTCTATGTCTTTGTGGTGGTTCTGTGTCTTTTTGTGGTGGTTTTGCCTCTTTCTGGCCTTATCCTTAATTGTTCTGCTCAGTAACCTGCCTCCGATCTGGATACCAAAGACTGAAAATGTTGTTCTCACCATCAGCGCTGTCTGGTTCCTCCAACATTGAGTCTTCTCCATCACTGTCTGAAGTTTACACACAAAAAACAACTGTAAGAAACTACAAGTGTGAAATAAAACATGAAAACAAGGAAATGAGACATTTAAACTGTATCGTAATTAAACGGATGTGAAACACTGACCTGGTGAATCAGTCGTCTCCTCTGACTCTGGGGGAGCTGAAACGCACAGACGGGGAAACAGACAGGTGAAGGTCAGATCACAGCAGGCAGGACATTAGACAGGTAAGGGACAGACAGGTCAAGAAACATGAAATGAAACACGCAGGTGAGTTACCTTCAGTCTGTTCAACGGAGTCGGAGCTGGCAGGAGTGTCTATGGAGGCGAACAGATATGTACATTTAATAATGGCACAACACACACTATATTTATACTACATTATATAGTGTGTGTTGTGCCTTTAATGTGTGTATGCCGTGTGTGTCTAGTGTGCGTGGTGGTGTTGTTACCTGGCTGCACAGTCACAGGTGCATCTGTTGTTAATCCTACAGCAGATACAACAGAGGAGATGTAACAGCAGCTCCACACTCGTTTTATCTTTCACTCATTTGTCCCTCAGTTTGAACTAAATGTAACGCACAATCTCAACCACAGCGCCACCATCTGGACTCGTTTTTCATGCAGCTATTGGGCCACCTACACAGTCCCCATTCATTCATTCCAGCTCACAGCAATTTGAGCCAAAGCAGCTGCTGAATAATAACAAGAATGATGCTAATAATGATAATAATAAGATTCTCCAGTGTCCAGTCGCTCTCTCCTGATTTGTCTCTCATTCTTTCCTTCTCCCTATATATATATAGGCATTAAAAAAAACAAAACTATATGAAAATAAATAATGATAATAATTACCCAAGAACTACAACAACATGAGCTATGTATTATTATTATTATTATTATTATTATTATTATTATTATTATTATATGTGTGTGTGTGTGTGTGTGTCTTACCATTAAGGTGGGCCAGCAATGCTGCACTTCTGTCTGAATCGAAACAAACACACATGTTTTTTTTAGTTTTTAAAGCAATTTTTTAAAGAAACAAACACTTTGTCTCAACAATCAACAGTGAACTGTGGCTGTAATGACCTGTGCGGCCTCTAGAGGATGCTGTCACTGCTAGTCTGACCAAACAAATCTGCTGCACTCTGATTGGCTACTGCAACTTTAAAGGACTTTAAAAAAGATTTTTTTACTGTAAACTTTAAAACTGTAAATGGTTGATATTTACCATCATCTGTATTTCCATCTGCAACACAAAAAACACAAGATTAGAGACAAGTGAGATATATAGAGAGAGTCAGAGAAACAAAGAAAGAGATTTGGTCAGAGACGGACAGACAAGACAAACACGACAGACAGTCAGAAAGAGAGAAAGAGAAAGAGTCAGAGAAACAAAGAGAGAGACAGAAAGAGAGAGATTGAAAGAGAAAGAGAGAGTCAGAGGAATAAAGAGAGAGAGAGAGAGACAGACAGGCAGTCAGAAAGAGAAAGATTGAAAGAGAGAGAATCAGAGAAACAGAAACAGACAGAACAACAGACAGACGATGTGTCATCTCTACATAATTTCTTTGTTATGTTAATTTAGTCATTGATGTATTATTAGTAATTAAAAAGTAATAATTTATTAAGTCATTATAGTTAGACACAGTCTTTGATTTTAGCATCAATCCAGCAGTCATTGTCATTTAAAGACAAAACTGTAAATATAGGGTTAGGGTTAGGGTTAGATGTCTCCTTATAGTTTCATCTAATCTGATTGTGTATTCATGTCACAAAAATGATTCAGTTATTCTTTATAGGGGATTACATCATCTTATGATTAACAACAATAATCAGTAGTAACAGACTAATAAAGATATTTTACAGCCTGGTCAGATTTCTTTTCTATAACCTGGACACAGACTCAATAAATATGAATTATTGTCACTGTTAAATATTAATGAAGAAATGACAAATAACTATAAATCCAAAATTTCTCACAAACAAATCAAGATCAATTTATTTGCACAGTTTCCATTCAGGACAACAAGCAGCCATCTTAAAATGGGAGGGGCCATGAGCTGGCGACCAATCAGTTCACCCGGTGCGTGTTCATGTGGGACGAGGTGATTGGTCGGCGTGCTGCTACACAGGTTCTCCTGTTATTGATCACCTGTGACGTCACTGCTTACCTGGTACCGGAGCCGCCCGGGAAACAGCAACAAGTGCAGCAAGCAGCAACACTGCACACCTGTAACACACACACACACACACACACACACACACACACACACACACACACACACACACACACACACACACACACACACACACACACACACACACACACAGAAACAGAAACTTGCATTAGTTTTAAATTTGAAGCAAATAGGTTGATTTGACTGTAGCTTCTTTGCATTTAGTTTTGCATGCTGCGTACAGGAAGAGAGAAGGACCAAACTGACTACAAAATATTAAATAAAAGTCAACATTTAAAAAAAAAAAAGGTAAAAAAAAAAAGTCAAATCTTTCTGTCTTGGACAACAGAAATCTCAAAAATATTAAATTATGAACACAAATAACAAAAACTGATGGAAGAGTGAATAATATAAATGAAAAGAACCAGTGAAGAAGGTAAAGAATAAAAATAATGGATGTAAATTATCTAAAAAACAAAACAAAAGAAGAATAAAGAATAAAAGATTGCTGTCAAATAAAGCCGAGAATGTGGGGAACATGGGCTAAAGCATAACACGACAAAGGTAAAGTGATGAATGTCAGGTGTGTGCTGAGTGGCATGTGGGTGAAACCAGTCTTTAGCCTGAAGGGGTTAAATGACTTTCTTTCTTTGTGCTTCCTCCACAGGAAGAAAAAAGAAAAAAGAAACAAAACAAAGCGTCTGTTCTTTTCCAACGTATAGAGAGAGAGAGAGAGAGAGAGAAAGGAGCTGCGAGAGCAAAAGCGTCTCGGGTCCTCACAGGAGACTGAAAAGCTTTAAGGTTCATAATGAGAGTCGAGTGTCGGGTGGAAACCCAGAGAAGAGTTGCTGCTTTATCCCGAGTCCTTCTGCGGGACCGGCCCACAGCAGACACACACACACACACACACACACACACACACACACACACACACACACACACACACACACACACACACACACACACACACACACACACACACACACACACACACACACCAGTCAGCAAATAAACACCTATACTGTTGTCAGGCCTCGACACCAGCACGAGACTGTTGAAAACATTTAGTTTCATTGTTGTTAGAATTAGTTTCAACATAAAGTCTGATTCTGAATCACATGTTAAAAAAAAAACTTTAGGTCATCAGGTGTTTGTGCTGCAGAAAGTTCAAGGCTCAGATATTTAGCTGATTATAGCAACAGTGAAAATGTGACAGAGACGTCGACCTGCAGCTGTGACATAGATTAAATGTTTTTTTTTTTTTATTTACCTCTGAATCATTAGAAATAAAATCCTGAAGTGAATCATGGACCTTGAACTCACCGTGGGAGCATGATGTCGTTGTTGTTGTTGTTGTTGTTGTTGTTGTTATTCAGCAGCAGCAAAAAAGAAAACCCAACTCAACTTAATGGAATGAAATTGACGAGTTTGTTGAGTTTCTGAACTCGACTGATGAGAGCAGCAGGTTTTATACTCAGCTCCTCCTCCTCCTCCACCACCTCCTCCTCCTCTTCCTCCTCCTCCTCCTCCTCCTCCTCCCATCACCACACTGTCTGTCCACACTCACTTAAACGCTGTTTGATCACTTCGACTGATTCAATCAATTTCAGATAAAGGTAAAAACGACCAGAACCAGCAGCTGCTATTAGATCCACTCTGTTTGTTTACTTCATTCAGTTCAATCCAGACTGAAACCAGATTTAAATGTAAAATCTGGGTTTAGACTAAAAATGGGAAAACCTATCCAGTTAAAATGAGATTAAAGTCAAGATACAACATCATGTGAAGATAAAGACCTAGATTTGATTTTAATAATCTTAAAAGTAAAGACGTCAACTGAGCAGTTACATCATCATCATCATCACCATTATCACATGTGTGTGTGAGAAACTGCATATGTCACAGACAGTCACTGCACATTTATTACTGCTGTGTTTCATCCACAGCAGATCTCAGGTCAGATAATGGAGAAGAAGTGGTTTACACTGGATTTATATTAAAGACAAAACACATTGAATTTAATAAATGAAAATCTTAACAATATTGATGATGACTCTTTAATCATGCCAGATTTATACTAGGGTTTATTTCGGGCGGATTCATACTAGATTTGTTCCAGATTTAAAGTAAATCAAAACCAGTTTAATAGCAGGTTTTATTCCAGAGTTATATCAGATTTAAAACAGATGTAGTTTCAGATTTATATCAGATTCACAGCAGGCATGTTTCAGAAGAGAAGCTTCTCAACATTTTTTATTGTAACCATGAAGGAAATTGGCAAGTCTCACTGTAAGTTAACCACACACACACCTTTCCTAACAGGAAATGTTTAAAAATCTGTATGTGTTTACTTGTAAGCGCGTGCATGTGTGTGTGTGTGTGTGTGTGTGTTCGTGTGTGTCTGTACAATGAATGGTCTGAAGAACTGGTTGGACGACCAGTCCCAGAAACACAAAGAGCTGATGTGGAGGAGTGTGTTCGAGCATTAGAACATGTGTTCATGATGTTAAGAATACACAGGTTACCTAATTTTCTACTGATGACACACACACACACACACACACACACACACACACACACACACACACACACACACACACACCCTCAAATTCCAGACAGAACGACCTGTGTTGAAATTACCACGATCCATTTATTAGTCATATGAATACTTATACTTTGTCTTCTTCCTCCTAATTTCCACGGGCTCCTGTAGACTCTCCATTTGTCTATCCCAGACTCAACATGTTTGACATTTGAGAACAAAATTCTCACCGACAATACATTTGAGGTGTATATAACGCTGAAACACGTATGGTACACTGTGACTGAGGTTGTGTGTTCGCAGCACATTGTGACAGGGATACTATTGTTTAGCTATATTGTCATGCAAATCTTAATGACTGTAAACCTGCACAGTAACAGAGCGGAGGTTCATGTGCACTCTAGTCTGCACACACTTCTTCTTTAACAAAATCAAGTTTTTCTGCCTGTACCAGACAAAACAAGATCCATTTATTCATAGAATTCAGAATTTTATTGTTTTTAAAGCAGAACAAAGTCGATGAAAAGGATTTTGACAAACATTTTTCAGACAGATCCAGGCCTGAAAATGTCTGGAATCAATTATGCTTAATGATTTAATAGGCTAATATAAAATAATGCACATGGGTCCTTATGTGACTTTCATTAAACCTCTTTTTAACATTGTGTGTTGGTTAATCTGTGAATAACCTGAGTGGGAAACATTCTGAACATTCAGACCTAATTGGATGAGCTGTGAACCGGACCGACCACATTCACGTTAAAATCAGCAGAAGGAGCTGATGGGAACTGAACGGCTGCAGGGTTCAACATGGAGGACCAGCATGATGTCACAGACAGGACCCTAAAAACCCCGATGTCCAGTCAGACTGGATCCGTCCGGTAGGAAGTCATCATGGCAAACATCTGCCACATACCAGAGGGAATATACACAGTTGCCCATAAAGTTGTAATTTTTTTTAAACCTCTTCTAATGACATGATTGTGACAATATGATTTATTTTAAACAGATAATATCTATCTCAAAACTCCATTGATCAATCTCTTCCAAACATATTACTGTGAAAATTAAACCGCAATTCACCTTTATAATAGTAATAAAAAGAAGAATGGGTCTGAAAACAAAACAAACAACTTTATGGGCAACAGTGTATATACTGCGTGTAGGCTACACATATGAATGTGTGAGATGTGGTTCCTGAAATGTTGTCAAACTGAAAACAAACAAATATGATAATCAATATCTATGTATTACTCTTCATCGGTTTGTTTGAATCTGTGATTTAAAATGTTTGTGATTCCATCCTGTTTCTTTGTTTCATTTTCAGTTTTTAAAAAAAAAGACATCTATCATATTATGAATATTATCAATATGTCGGATCCACTTCAGACTTGTTGTGTTGCTGAGGAGTGAGGAGGTGTAACATGGGCTGTGAAGGTTTTTTGCACAAGTGGTTGTGGAAAGCCGGACCCTTAAAGGGATCTTCACCTAAAATCAATAATTCACCAATTTTCTACTCACCGTCATGCCAAGGAAGGGTTTGGAGAACTTTCAGAGTCATCAAAACGCTTTTGGAGTTCCAGGGGGGGTCCGGCTGGCAACGGATTCTCATATAATGGCGGCAGATAGAGTTCACTTTTGAATTGTCCAAAACACACACTATGAAACATCAGTTCGTTTGTCGTTGTAAACCATTGGATGTCTGATGTAAGCACGGAAGAACATCTTGCAGCAAAGCTTGCACAGCCACTGGGAGCTACTGCTACAACAAGGCTAAAAACAGAGATCAGATTATTTTTTTCCGAACAAATTTTTCATGCCGCGGCTTCAGGACACTTGGGTCAGTACGGATGAGCAGTGTGGAGGTATTTGGATGTTTCATAGTGTGTGTTTTGGACGATTCAAAAGTGAACTCTATCCGCCGCCATTATATGAAAATCCGTTGCCAGTCGGACCCCCCCTGGAACTCCAAAAGCGTTTTGATGACTCAGAAAGTTCTCCAAACCCTTCCTTGGCATGACGGTGAGTAGAAAATTGGTGAATTACCAATTTTGGGTGAAGTATCCCTTTAAATAAATTGTGATGTCATCAGTGAGGCGTGTGTGTGTGTTGTGTTAATGTGTGTGTCCACTGTGCTGTATTTCCTTTGCAGTGACAGTTTCTGGGAAAGCCTGTGAACTCACTGAACGGGAAACCTTTTTTTTTCTGTTGTGTTTGGTTGTGTTGTTTTCAGTAACCTGCTTCCTGCTGAGCTCTGACTCAGTCCAGTTTTCATCGCTGTTGTTCTGCTGTGATTGTTAAATAAAAACACGATGCAAATTAAAACAAAACTTGTATAACTAGAATCTCTGAATTTTGTGTGTTTGCTTCCGCCAAACTCACCTAAAATATGTGTTGAGTCACTGTGACCTTGAGTTTTAACCTTTGGTACGAGTGGACATTTGCTCCAAATCTAGCTAAAGACGGACGGAAGCTGAAAACAAGATGGCTCCACACTGATCTTGGTGAGAAGGAATGACACCAAACAAACAAACAGAATATCTGAGTGAAAACAAACAACACAAGGAAAAATAAATAGAATGAAAAAATAATAAATAAGACTAATAACAGGTGTTACAGTCAGTATAAGGACATTACTGACAGAGGTTGCTGACTGGTTTACAGCCACTTCTGACTGTTGAAGACACAGTGATACTGACTGACTGTTGATGAGGCCGTGATGTTGACTGACTTAGGCCCTGTTCACGGCAAAATATTTCATCGGATGTGCCTTTCGTTTAGACGGCGACAGCGTTTTGGGGGCTTGAAAACAGAACAAAGTGAAACCACCCTCCAGAGTGGAAATCTTAAAAACGCTCCGCTGTTGCGTCCCCATGTAAAAGGGTGAAAATGCAAAAGTCTGCTCCCATTGCTATGACCTGAGGAGGGCAGCATTGCGATGGCCGGCGTACAGCCTGCCGGAAATCAAGAAGAAGAGGAAGAAGAAGAAGTGGAAAAAATTCTGGGTTGTAGACACAAGGGGGTGGATCGGACTACACGCAGGCGTAGCTCACAGTCGGCCATATGAGGACGGGCAACTTGCTCTGACTCTGGCTGCAGTTACAGTGCAGTAGATAGGTGATCCAGTCATCTGCACTAAAAAAAACGATTCATAACTCTGTGAAAAATAAATCAGTATGTAGCTATTACTTATTATTATTGCATAATGTCACTATAATGTTACTTTTACCAAAAAAAATACATTATTAAAATTATCCGTGATTCTAAATATGCTGCATCATAACTGCATAGACGTTCATAAAAATCAAACTGAGCAAGTTCTGGTCATTATAGCAGAACATGCAACATAGGCTTAATGCTCTGAAGGAGAGAGTTGCCCGTCCCAAGATGGCCGCCGTACTGGCTACGCTTTGTCATTGGGAAACAGCTGCGGGTGAGTCATCTAGTCTTCTTATATATATCTATGTGTAGACAGGTTGTGGCTAGATGGCGTGGTACATGAGCTGCAGGAAGTGACGTAGAATCTTACCAAATCTCGTCGAGGACTCCCGACTGGTTAAGTTTAGTAAAACTGACATGTCCAGGTGTAAAAAAGGGGGGAAAAAAGCAAAAAGTAAGTGAAGCCATTGGTTGGGTTTAGGCACAGATAAGTAGAGATTGCATGTTTTCTAGGACGTCACTTCCTGCAGCTCATGTACGCCATCTAGCAACAACCTTGTACACAGGCGTGCAGACTTGGTGGTGTTGTGTGTTGTGTGGCACACTGCCACCTAGGTGCCTGGTGTGCATACAACATTGAATTCCACAGACTTTTGCATCACCATATGCAGAGATGGCAAAAGTACCCAGATTCTTTACTCGAGTAGAAGTAAAAGTACCTCTGTAAAAAACGACTTAAGTAAAAGTGAAAGTACTGATCCAAATATCTACTCAAGTAAAAGTAAAAAGTACAGGCTCTGAACTTTACTCAAAAGTATTATTAAAAGTAAAAAGTATTTCCATTGCACGATTCACTGCAAAGCAAATAACCACACGATAATTCATCTTGAATCCATTTCATCAATGTTATTGTTCACATTGCCTAAGTTTACCTGCCGGACACAAAATGTATCCTAATGTACTTCACTATGGTGAATCGTAGGCATTTGTATTGTACACAGAGGTGGCAAAAGTACTCATATTCTGTACTTAAAGCAGAAGTAAGCGATCCGGTCGTTTTGGCTAATGCTGCGTTCCAGGCAGGCTTTTGAAACAACACTTACGACTTTGTAGCGTTCCAGGCAACCAACTCGTGTTTCTCCGACCTGTTTTACCTGTGAAAGTCACTATAACGGCCACTCGTAACTTCTGACCCGTGAACTTGTACCAGATCGAACTGGTACGACTTCACAGGTCAGAAAAACACGAGTTACGGGTTGCCTTGAACGCACCATAACGTCTTGTCAGCAGATGGAGTTAGCAGCCCCCGCCCTCGTCATGGATCTATTGGTCCTCGTCCCTACGTCACCACATTCAGGCGCATCCCTTGGCTGCACACACAGAGAGGACTGCCCCTTTATGCCGTTCTCTCTCCTCATTGGCTAAAACTTGTAGGATACGAGAAAAGTTTTCTCCTCGGCTCAGAGCAGAGCAGAGTGACTGACAGACCCGTGTTTCAGACCAAACACTCTATATAAGTGATTGCTGTCGGAAGATACAACTATTTAAGACTTATATTAACACAAAAATATCGCTTACTTCTGCTTTAAGTAAAAGTAAGAAAGTACAGGCCGTTAATGAAACCTACATCATTTGATAATTTTGTTAAACAAAAAAAGTTCAGACAGAATTATCAAGATTGAACTGACCAGAGGCAGTGTTTCCCAACGTTTGGGCCGCCACAGACTCTCACAAAATAATAACAATAAGAATTTTTAAACAGCGTTTCATCACCTCTCATCTCTGCCAGTCAGTCCACCTGCCGTCTCTCTCGCACCACACGTACACGTACGCGCACACACGCGCGCACACGTACACACAGACACGGGCGCATGGACAGGTTGCGCTTTGCCGCTCGTAAACGATAAATGCGCTATATTGCGCAGATTGTACAGTGTTCAACCCCCCCGTCGGATAGTCCGACCACCATCGCTTCCTTCCTCCATGCTGCTGCCTCCATGTCCCTGCTACAAGTTGGTAACTCGGTTCTCTCTCTACCGCCCCCCCTCCCTCCTCCCTCTTCTTCTCCCTCTTTCCCTCTCTAGTTCGTCACGTCTTTTACCGGTGCTTTTACGTCGTGTCAAAAAAAAAGTAACGAGCCTGTTTTTACAATGTAAGGAGTAGAAAGTACATATTTTTGCGTATAAATGTAGGGAGTAAAAGTAAAAAGTCGTCAGAAAAATAAATACTCAAGTAAAGTACAGATACCTGAAAAATCTACTTAAGTACAGTAACGAAGTATTTGTACTTCGTTACTTGCCACCTCTGACCATATGCACGCAGATTTCCACCCCAAAAATGCCCTAAAAATCTAAACGCAAAATAAAAAGTGAGAACGCAACTTTTCTGTTCAGACGGTTTCCGTGTAAACGTAGCCGACGAGACTTTGATGTTGACCTTTCTGACTGTTGTTGATGAAACAGTGATACTGACTGACTGTTGATGAGACTGATTCACCGCCCGTCTGGAAAATGAAAACACGGAGAAACAAAGTGAAACCCTGAACCCAGATCAGTTTTAACAGAATGAGCTGGAAGGTCGACTGAGGACAGAAAACACAGAACAAAAAGACTGAAGTAAATCTGCCAGTGTTACTGGGTGCGTGTGTGTTAGCATGCTAACAGCCTCTAATGAGGTGTGTGTATTCACTGCAGTTTGATGAATTAGTTTAACAACAACAGCAGCTGTTTCCAAAGACAAATACAGTCTCAGCCTAACGCCGAACTTTTTCTGTATGTTCAATTAAAGTTCAGATAAACTTAATTAACAAGACACCAGTTTATGACATCATGTAAAAAAAACACAGGTTGGGCTACTCAATATCGTATATCGCACGAGTCAGCATGTGCACACAGAAACAGCCTGTGCAATGAAATATCAGGTCTTATCATCAGGTCTTCTTCTCCACTACCTCTTCACAGAGGCAAACAAAGGGAGAAAGAAAAGGAGGGAAAAACTATAACATAATAAAGTCATGCAAATGAACTAGAACATTTACTTGCAGAAATTTTGAGAGTAACCCATCTATCTCCTTACAGACAGGTAAACAAGTTTTACTTAGTCATAGGTCACAACACACAGGAACAATACAGTAGGCTATAGATGTCCTCATTCACTGTGAGAGGAGGACATTATTGCTGCCTGTCATGGGGTGTGTTTGGGTGTTTAACTTATAATTATAAAATGACTGCAGGCTAGCACCACCGTTCATGTGTGTGTGTGTGTGTGTGAATCAGTTCGTTTACATGCACAGCTTAATAGAGCGATGCTCAAAATTCGATTTTGGCATCTAACTGGACTTCTGTCCTTGTCCCAGTTTACATGCAACAGGGAAAATTGAATATGTCCGCCTCCTGGGTTCATACCACCTGTCCTTTTGACTTTTCTGTCACTGAGAAAAAACTAAATATAAACAACATAATAAGCTTAATACATTTTCAACTATACCAGACGCGCTGGGCCGGGTTCGGACTGAGAATAGGATACAAATGATGGTCCACGGGCTTCCTTTCTCTCTCTCTCTTTTTTAAAAATAAAACACAACCCCTCGCTGGTTGCACAAAATGCACTGAATCGGCGCTGAGTCTGACGTCGTTTTTTTTTCTTTACTTGGCCAGGTTCGGGCGGCTTCTCTGCTCCACTTTGTGACGTCTCTACTGTTGTGGAGCATACGCACATGCGTTGTCCAGTTTCAGTCCGATTAAAGCGTTTACATGCCAGAGAAAATCGAATTCCAATCGCATTATCTGGGTGTCTTAATCGTGTTGGAGAACGCCGATATTAGTCGGACTAACGCGTTTACACGCACTTCAGTTGTCCAGTTATTATCCAGTCGGATTAAGGCAATTATTTGATTTTCTCAAGTGTCATGTAGACGCACTGACTGGGTCAGAAATATCAATGAAATAGTTGATAAACTGCAGATATATGAGAGGAGTCCCTAATTCATGAATTGGTCTCAGCTGTGGCTCTGGTCTGAGACTCAGAGGTTGCCACAGTAACTGGAGGGGTTAACACGACGACAGACAGATCTTAGGTGGAGGGTATTATATTTGGGCTTATTGTGACTAAATGGTAGCTCCTATCAGAACTAGAAGCAGACCGTGAGCGTCCAGAGGCCTTCCCGAAGACGTTGACATGTTTTTGGTGTTTCTAGAGTTAATATTGTGGAAACCCTTGTGAGCTAAAAGAACGAGGCGCTTCTGCGTTTCTCTGGCGATTGGCTTTTGTATTGGAGTTAATGGGCAGCTGGACGGGACTGGTCTCACTCAGAGGTTCATAGTTCGAATTCTATGGGTGTCTCTGCTTATTGGAGCACGTTGTGTGGAGGACAATAATAATAATAATAATAAACTTTATTTATATAGCACTTTTCAAAACAAATGTTACAAAGTGCTTTCCAGTAAAAACAATTAAAATGACAACAAAGACAAATTAAGTGACATCAAATAAAATCAGGGAAGGCCTTTAGATAGAAGTGCGTTTTGAGTAGGGATTTAAAACAAGCTACTGATGAAGCTAACAATAAGTTGTGTATGGTAAAAATGATGTGTATGGAGTGTAATTTGTGGTCGGGGGCATTGTGTAAAGAGAAAAAATCAAACACTCTACTACACTCTATCCCATGACGTCACCCACTTCAGCCTCAACATTGCGTTCTATACACACTCATTATAATTTCAAAATAATTTCTCCAACAATTGTCACGATTGTTAAACAGTAATTGGTCAAAAACAATAAAACCAATCAAAATGTGGAAAACCACATTCATAGACTAGACTTTTGTCTACATTTTGAAGTTTAAATGGAGTCTCTAGGTGAAAGCATGCCGAAGCAGTGGATGTTTAAAGAAGTGAAATATTTTTTCTGTTCTTTCACCCCCTCTCAATAATTGGAAATGTCATAATTTGTCACACAAAAAGCCACACGTTTTGATATATAATTTGCCTTTGCCTCTCAAAACTTTAGGATGATTGAATGATCAGAATTTGGTACGGAAGATGAATATTGATGATAAGAAACAGACAGGATAACAACTTGCAGCAGAGCCTTGGCACTAAAACACAGCTGATGCTTAGTGGATGAGGATGAGGAATCAATTCCACAGCAAGAATCAGGTCTGTGATATGATGAATGGCTCTTCTGCTGTTTTTACTTTTTAATTACACAATTACAATAAAAATGGTTAACACCATTTCCCCAATATCACACATAACAATATGTTCAGAATTGATTCTTTAAGTTATCTTTAAGCGAAATGAATTACTGTTTTATTCGTGTTTGACTCTTTTACTGTCATTCATTTCCCGTTTGACTGGTTTGTTATGTGTAACATTAGCACCCTCTGCTGGGCTCCAGTGGCCCTACACATTACCAGCCGGCTAAACAGCATCCTCTGATAAAGTCCTATTTATTGGTAAAATAATTATCATAACTGTTATTCTTGTTATAATGCTGGGCCTGACTGATCAATAATCAAATGTCCTCAGAGGCCCCTGTTGTGTTTTATGATTAAGTTTGTCATAATGTATTTACAGCCTGTCAGGTGTGTTCTGGTTGGTTCAAAGGTGAAGAACCTGAGATGAATCACTGTTAATAAAGTTCTTCAGATTTAACAGTGTGATTTTCTTTTCAGTTTAACTTTATTAAAATACAACAAAAGGAACAAACTGGCAAATGAAGGAAAGTAAAAACACATGAAACAGATTAACAGATTTAATACTCTGAGGTCTGAAAGAGCCCAGGGGCCGAAATCATGCAGGGAAGACCCTGATGACAAACTGAGGAGAAACTGGAAATGGAGAAATCTGAAAACCGTGTTTCAACCACAAACATTCAGAGATGAATCACAAATTTAAATTAATCTCCTGAACATGTGGTTGATTTTCTTCTGTCACCGGTGTAAGTGTCTCAACAATCAGACAACCAATCAGATAACCAATCAGATAACCAATCAGATGGCTTGGCGTGTCTGCAGGGTTGAATTTGTTTTCATTTTTCAGAGTGAGAATGAACATGAACCTGTTGTGTGTGTTTTCACATGTGTGTTCACTTGTTCTTGTTTTTTTTTTATGGGTAAATGTGTTCACTTAGATTACATGATCTTATACCTAGATAATGTTTGTGTGTTACCGTGTGTGTGTGTGTGTGTGTGTGTGTGTGTGTGTGTGTATCGCTGTGTGTGTTAATGTGTTTAAAGTCTGTATGTTACAGTGTGTGTGTGCTTGTTTTACTGTGAGTGGGTGTGTTATTATGTGTGTGTCGTCTTATATCTGCCGGCGGTTGGTCCTGGATCGTCTCTTGGATGTCCGGCTTCTCACCAGAGCTTTCGGCTGAGGGATGATCGGTTGAGGTAGGAGGGCGGGGATTTCAACAACATGGGCGGGGATTATTGGGGGAAGGACGGGGCTCTGCTGGATGCGAGGGGGGATTTGTTGAGACTGGACGGGGCTCGGAGGTTTGGCTGAGCGAGAGCTGAACTTCTTCTTTCCTCCTTCTCCAGAGTCAGAGCTCTCATCCTCTGCAGGACGATTTGACACAAAATAACAAGAACTGAAAAATGACATCACACTGTAAAGATACTTTAGCTACGTAAAACTTTCTGCACTGTAAAATACTCGGTACACTGTAAAACATTGTGCCCTGTAAAATAAACAAAACTGAAAATGCTCTTTGCTATAGATAGTTCTACACTGTAAAAAATACTCTGCACTGTAACACTAATCTGAACTGTAAAATACCCTGCACTGATAATGCTCTTAGGTCTAAAACACTATGCATTATAAAAAATACTGGCACTGTATAGTACTCTTCACTGTGAAACACTTTTAAAACATTATGAACCATCCAGTCCTGCAAATAAATTCTTGCATCAGTTAAACTTCACCTCTGTAAGAGTACTACTTACTTCTCAACTGTATTGACTTCACTGTTTTGGTTCCAATTTTTAATATTATATGTTGTCATTCAAATGTCAAATCATTTGTTAATTTCAGATCTTTTTCTTAAACAAAACAATATGCACTTTATTTATATGACAGGCTATTTGTTGTCTCACCATCTTCCTCCTCCACACTGTTGGCAGCAGATGCAGCAGGTTCTGCAATCAATCAATCAATCAGTCAATCAATCAATCAATCAATCAATCAATCAATCAATCAATCAATCAATCAATCAATCAATCAATCAATCAATCAATCAATCAATCAATCAATCAATCAATCAATCAATCAATCAGATCTTCTAAGGTGAAATAAAACACGTAGTACGTACTAGGTGCTGTTTCTTGATTGGCAGCTGAAGCTACAAAAAATTAATAGATGAGAATGAATGAAAGAATAAATAAATGAATGAATGAATGAATCAGTGAATCAATGAATGAATGAATCTACAGGTCATTGATGTACGTAAATATATTTTTTACCATCAGGGGTCTCTGAACTGGAGCTGCTGGTGTCTGCAGGTGAACAGGTGAACATGTCAGTGGGTTAATAGGTGAGCAAGTGAACATGACAATAGATGCTGTGGTGAATCAGGAAACTACACATAACAGATAAATGCCATGTTCAGTTGGCGGTGGGGTTCCTCCTACCTGAAGCTTGTCCACCATGATAGTGGGGTTCATCTGAAAACAGAGGACACTGGTGTCACTTTACTTAACCGTGTAGCAAGAACAAGAGACAATACTGTGATTGACGCAGTCTTACCAGGCTGATCAGGAGAGACCGCGTTCATACTCTCTGAAACAACAACAACAACTTAGAACAACAGCTAGACCACTATCACACTTGTTCGGAGTCAAGATCGGAGATGGTGTAGAATAGATAATTGACTGTATTATGAAATTTTGTTTGTCTCCAGTGTGCTGTTGCAGTTCACACATTTTAGTCTTCATCTGGTGCATCACTGATTGGTTTATTTCACAGTCTTTGACGGTTTGGGGAGTGCTGCAGTGTTGAAGGTAGGGGAAAGTACTGTAGGGGAGAGAGGCGATGGGTTGGACTTGAACCTGGCAGCCTGCTCTGTTATTGAGGAGCTATAGACCATAACGGTCTGGACTGAGATTGTCTCCTATGCAGGGATGGTGATAGGCTACCAGATGATATTTACTTGGAGGAACACAGTGGTTAAGAAGGAGAATGAGGCTGTGTGATCGAGTTCAAGTAGATGGGAGCAGGCCCAGAAGGCAGTATCATTGACATTAATATTACGTGGGTGGACCAGACAGGCTGCTGCAGTCTGGACTGTCTGTAGGGGTTTTACATGTAGCCTGGTGGTAGAGTCATGTCAGACCAGATTTTACTGATGTTATTTAATGAGAAGTCGCATGAAACATGTGTCATCAAACATGACACCCAGCTTTGTCATAACCTTGGGTGGAGTAAGAGATGAACAGGTGATTTATGATGAGACTGATTGGCAGGGATGAAGAGAAGGAGTTCAGTCTTTGAAGGTTTTAGTTGATGGATGTCAGAAAATACAAAGAAACAATCACTTAGTGGAAACTACAGATAAACTTCGGTGTCATCTACATAGCATTGAAATGCGAATTGGAAGTTCTGTCTAAATTCAAGCTTAAAATGTACTCCTATCATCATTTAAGGAGCACCAACAATGACTCAACAGAAACTATTTGAAAGTCTGAATGAAGATGATGATTTTGTGGTTCATGTTATTAAGAATATTCACATCTGAATCTATGACTGACCTGTTGGAGCCTCATCAGATGTTGAATCTTTATCTGACGGACAAACAGATGAGACAGATGGCACAGGTGAGAGAGAGAGAGAGAGACAGGTGGGTGGATCGACAGAACCAATATATCACGAACCAAAGCTTACCTGTTGATGTGGCTTGTATTCCAGCATCTGCAAACACAAAAGAGTGTAATCATGGTGCCTGTGATAACATAATCAGGTTTTAGAGCAGAAATATACAAGATGATTTTAGATCTGACCATTTGAATCAAGGTCTCCTTCCACCAGCAGGACGAACAGAGAGAACACAAGAACGACATTCCTGCAAGACAAACACAATCTTCAGTCTGAGAGCCTTTCTGTCCTCACAAGGCTACCGTACCTCCAACACACTGAACATAGCTTCAACTAGTCGAGAGCTCGAAGTGCCAAGTTTTGTCCAGAAGGTGGCGCAACAGGAAAGATCAAGGAAAACTTCTATTTACAGGCTCAGAGCCAAAACATATGCACACACTTAACACATCCTCATTCACACAATGAACCTGCACACGTTAACACAGTGAACATACAAAGTCATGAAAAAACACATGATCAAAATGACTAAACCACTGAAACCAGATTAAATCACATAAAAACACAGATATTTGCTCACTTTCTTTTTCTGCTTCAGTTTTTTCTCTCTCAGCACATCTGTGGTGCATTGCATTGCAGGACCACAGGTTTGGTCTGTATGCTACTTTAATACCATCATAGTTTGAAATAAGCAGAGGAGATGGACGTACCTGGTGAACATGATGATGTGAGGTCAGACAGGTCCCTGATCACTGCGACAGGTAGACAGATTATCAATCAGAGCAGGTGATTGGTCAGGGAGGCAGACAGGTGAGTGCGTCAGTACTTCAGCGTCGCACTGCAGGAATCTTCTGCTCAGAGTTTCTGGCGGCTGTTTATATATCTGCCCAAATGTCACCTGCACAGAGGACGGACCAGAGAGAGGGTGTGTGTGCGTGTGTGTGTGCGTGTGTGTAAGTTTCAGATTTCTTTGTTAATGATCTCAAAGAGGGATTGAAGAAGACTCCCACACAAGTTAGAAGTTCTGTATTTGCGAGGACCCCAAATTGAAATCTCTTTGACCTACAGACACATCTCGACATCATAGAAACACCTTAATGTCACAGAAATGTCCTCATTTCAAAGAAATATTTGTGGGCCAATACAAAAGGCTTCACTTTGTAGAAGTTTCCCCACACTATAGATATTAATTTCATAGAAATGTCTTCACTCTGTAGAAATATCACAGAGATAGATAGATAGATATCACAGAAATATGTTGACGTGATGGAAATGTCTTAATTTCATAAATATTATAGACTGTTCTTAGAATTTCCTCTATTTCATACAAATTTATCCACATTAGAAATGTTTTTACTTGATACAAATGTTTTAGTTTTATAGAAGCATTTAGCTGAAATCTCTTGATTTTGAAAAATCACACAGGTAATTTATAGACTAGTGAACTAATGTGTGATCAGGATGTCATTGTGCTTAAAGGGATAGTTCAACATTTTGGCACACTGGCCCATTGCCATAATCCCTATAGTTATAGGAGTAGGATCATTACCTTTAATTGTCGGTGCAAGCTATTTTTAGATCAGCGGATCAGAGCCGTGAGCTGCTCAGAGCTACGCTACGGAGGCTAATGGGATTTCTTGGTTTCCTCATCAAATCTTGGTTTCCAAATCTTGGTTTCCTCATCAAATACACAATCCAAAAACTTGAAAACGCTCTGGTGGACAAGTTGTGACCTGCACATTCACCACGCTATGAGATAATAACGGAACATTACGAGACAGAGTTGTTTTAGAGGGAAATTCATGCAAAACACCTGATACACGTTCCTGTCAGGGGCAGTTTTTCAACAAGCAGTCTCTGCATTTACCTCGAAAACAACTCTGTCTCGTGACGTTCCGTTATTATCTCATAGCGTGGTGAATGTCCACGACAGCTTTTTGGAGTTGTTGGATTGTGTATTTGATGAGTTTGATGAGGGAAAGCAAGAAATCCCATTAGCCTCCGTCGCGTAGCTCTGAGCAGCTCGCGGCTCTACTCCGTCATTCTAAAAATAGCCTGCACCGACAATTAAAGGTAACAAACCTACTGCTAAGACTATAGGGATTATGGCAATGGGCCAATCTGCCAAAATGTTGAGCTATCCCTTTAATGTCACTGTGAGTGCAGTTTAGTGTTCTGCTAACAAGGTAACTGCTCTTTTATGTTCAACCATTGGTCTGGAAGCATTGACCGGAAGCTTCAAGTCCACAGTAACTCCGTCAACACGTCTGGTTCGAGATGACCATGGAGCAACTGGTGGTTCCGCTTTTATTCATTTACATCAATCCCAGTGTTCCAACAATTCAACCATGCATCATCTGTCTTTCACATGTTCTCATGTGCAGTCGATCACCAGTTTCCATCACCATCATAAACTCCATGATGTCCAGTACCATTTGTCCAAAGGTACCATCAGTTCCAGTGATTCCAAGGGACCTTTTCCTACCACCTTGTCTTCATCTGGACCTAAGTTGATGAAAGCTCTTCACATGGATGCCGTCTCATTATCAAATGCTCTCTTACTTACCTCAATGATTTTAATTGTACACCTAAGTGTAAAACTCAAGAGTGGTCCTCACAACAACAGAGAATTCAGCACACACACACTCCTTTAATGTTTGTGGAGTTTCCTGACGTCCGCACAGTTCAGGGAATCCCCTTTTAACAAACACACACATTGAGTCTGAACATTAGCAGCAGGTCATGTTTCACCAGACTCAGATCCACCTGATAGAAGTTGGAGAACAATCAGAGCGGAACAATGACGCTTTACCTGGAACCAGATCCACTACAGACCTGAGACCCTACAAACGTGAACCACTATAGACCAGGACCACTATCAGGACCAGACCAGGACTGGGTTGCAACATCTGTTTTTAAATTCATCACTTGGTATGTGTGTAAAGTCCTTGTTTAAAATCAACAGTCAAACATACAGTAAGAGATGTCATCGTTGTTGAAGACTATATATTTAGCTGATGAGTAAAATCTATGGGAGCGTCCGATTAGAGAACCGTCAGGTATCCAAATGAATAAATCACAATGTTTTGGCTTCACCTGTTAATAAGCAGTTGTCATGATCCATCTGTCCACACCATGGTGAGGACCAGTGGGTGGAGCCTGTCACGTTTTACCAATTGGTTTGTCTTGTCACTCCAAATAAGTGAAGTGGGGTCATCCATTTCTGTTCAGTTCATGAACAAGATTGGTTGTTTATGATCAGATTTTTCTCTAAACCTATTAGATACAGTATTTTCCAAACCCCCAATATGTCAATAAAAAACGATGTGTGTGAACTGTTGCTATGGTTAAACAACGTGGCCTACAACTTAATAACCCTCTTGGTATATGATTGTTTTCTGTTAACAGAAGAACAGTGTCAGTAGTATCAAAGAAGAAGTAATTATATCGACACACACACACACACACACACACACACACACACACACACACACACACACACACACACACACACACACACACACACACACACACACACACACAGGCGGTCGTACTAACTAACAGTAGGTACAAAAAGTGTATGGTACTCTGAGTGTGTTGTGTGTGTGTGTGTGTGCTGTTTTAATGAAAGCAGGTAGAATGGCTTCTGTCCCCGGAGATCCCCACCACCACCTCCACCTCCGTACATACCCACACACACACAGACACAGTGATAATGGTGGTGGGGGACAGTGGAGGGTTGGGGGGGCTGTGTGGTATTTGAGTATCAAAGCCTCTTCTGTCTGCAAACGTCTTTCTGTGTAAACGGAGAGTGGACTGAACGGCTGAAGAAGCTTTTTAAAGCAGCGCTGCTTCATTCAGCCCACGCTGCAGCTTTGAAACACTGTAAGGTCAGATTTACATGTTTATAAAGCTTCCATCCATTGATCAGTCCATCCACCTTTTCATCCATCCATCTCTCCATCCACTGTTTGTCCGAGGCTTGTCCCACAGGAGGAAGGACGGACCTGAAACTGAGGTCGACTGTAAAGCAACAGTACATCTTTGAATACGTAAACATTTAATCTTAAAACAGGTTTTATACATGTAATGTAATTCTGGTTGGTGTTGATAGAAGTAGGCTAGATACAGTAGCACAATAGACACAGGAAGTAGATACAGTAGTAGCCTACAGTGGACACAGAAGAAAAATACAATAGACACAGGAGGTAGATAAAGTCGATACAGTAGACACCGGAAGTAGATAGAAAAGATGCAGAAGGTAGGTACAGTAGAGACAGGAAGTAGATACAGTCGACACAGGAGGTGGGTACAGTAGATACAGGGGATAGTTAAGGTAGATACAGTAGATAAAGTAGAGGCAGTATGTTGATACAGTAGAAACAGGAAGTAGATACAGTAGACACAGGAGGTGGGTACAGTAGATACAGGGGATAGTTAAGGTAGATACAGTAGATAATGGACGTAGATAGAAAAGAAGATAGGTACAGTAGATACAGGAAGTAGATACAGTAGACACAAGAGGTAGATTTAGTAGATACAGGTAGATACAGTAGATAATGGACGTAGATAGAAAAGAAGATAGGTACAGTAGATACAGGAAGTATACAGTAGAGACAGGAAGTAGATACAGTAGACACAGGAGATAGGTGCTGTAGAAACAGGAGGTAGATTTAGTAGATACAGGGGATAGTTAAGGTAGATACAGTAGATAACGGACGTAGATAGAAAAGACGCAGAAGATAGATACAGTAGAGACAGTATGTAGACACAGGAAGTAGATAGAAAAGATGCAGAATAGAGGTAGCAGCAGATACAGGGAGTAGATACAGTAGACACAGGAGGTAGATTTAGTATATACATAGTTAAGGTAGATACAGTAGATAACGGACGTAGATAGAAAAGACACAGAAGATAGATAGGGTGGAGCGAGTATGGTTGAGACATGTGTACAGTTGAAACACCCTTACTGTAATATCTTGCCAGCGCTGCAAGGCTGAGCCACCATTTTTACTCAGCAAATGCATATTAGCATCCTCTTTGGTTGTGGGAAATTTGAAGAGTTTTAGCATCTCCAGTCCAAAGATATCAGCAAAAGTCTTTTTACTAGGGTAAGAATTTCACTTTACCATGTCCCTTCCACAACGAATAGCTTATTATCCTTTTGTGACCATCAAACATAACTTACATCATTGCAAACGTTATTTTGTGCCCTAAAAACTCACATACGTATTTCATGCTATCGTAGCATGTTAGGTCACTGCACAATCTAGAGAAATACACAAAGTGGTCAGCGAGGTGCAGTTGAGACACAATGTCTCAACTGTACCCTGATAGAGTTCTATTACATCACATCACTGTTAAATTGTGCAGTGTAGGGTAGGATAACATGTTAAAAGTCATAATAAGACCAAAAACACAAAGAAAATGGGAAAAAAACGAATATTTGTGATACCTGAACAGTGTTATATTAATATATACTATTAATATTATAATTTTATGTGATATAATAATATTTATATTAACAATACAATAATATTCCATTCCATTTTAATTTTGATGAAGAGGAATACATTCATTTTGAAATATCTTGTCAAATTGTCATTTTTTAAAAAGTTTATTGCATTTACAATTGATGTTCAGTCATCATCAGTGGTTTTCAATGGTGTCTCAACTGTACCAAGGTACCGTCTCAACTGTACACGTATGGGGTATGGTTGAGATGGGACCATGGTAAAAATGCACCTCATGTTTATGACCTGATAGTGGAAAAAATAAACATAATAAATTATATTCTTCAATAATAACTTAGTATACAAACAAATTAAACAGCGTATGAAAAATCACTTATTTTCAGTGTATAGTTTTTTTTTGCAATATCAAAAATGGAAAATCAAAAAGTGTCTCAAACGTACTCGGTCTACCCTACAGTAGAGATAGGAAGTAGATACAGTAGAAACAAGAGGTAGGTACAGTAGGAGGTAGATACAATAGACACAGGAAGTAGTAGATAGAAAAGATGCAGAAGAGAGGTACAGTAGATACAGGATGTAGATACAGTAGACACGAGGTAGATACCAAAGACACAGAAGATAGGCTAGAGTAGAGACAGGAAGTAGAATCAATAGAGATGGGAAGCAGATAAAGTAGACACAGATACAATAGACACTGAAAATAGATACAGATGATGCAGGAGATAGAGTAGACATGGAGAATAGATAGGCTACAGTGCAGACGCAGGAAGAAGGTAGGCTACAGTCCAGTAAATAGCTACAGAGAGTAGCTACATACAAAAGACAAACAGGGAGGAGGGACAGTGGATAGTCAACACAGGAAGTTGGAGCATTAGACACAGGAAGAAGACACAGTTAATGTTAAAGTAGATACAATCACACAGTAAATACAGAACGTAGACACAGTAGAAAAGAAAAGTGAACGAATATGTCATTCATCATCTCATCTTCGGGGAATGGAGTTAGAAATCAGAATTAAAATCTAACGCTGTCACCTGTTCCTGTGGACGTTTCATCCAACTCCACCTGTTGCCTTCTCTCTATTGTGTGTCACAGTAAAGTGATAGGCTATCTACTTATTAATTCTATTGATGATTCAGTAATAATCTTTATAAATAATAATATAATAATAACCCCTTAACAGTGCATTTTTTCCTCATCTGTCTCCACTGATCTGTTGTTTTCCCCTGAATCAGGAGGTTAAAGGTAAAACGACTTCAAGGTTGAGCTGGATGTTTACTGTACCTGATGTGTCACCCGAGCAGACAGATGACCTTCTGAGGACGTGGCCCCTGAGATGTTTCCTTTTCATTAAAGTGAATAACTCAGACTGCTATCAGTGGTCTGGATTCCTGTGAGGTGAATTGATCTTTAAGTCTAGCCGGTAAAGTTCTGGCTGGACCGGACAGTGTTGAGCCGGAGTGTCTGCCAGCAAAGTAATAAGTTTTATCTCTCAGATCTCCATCAGCAGGATGAATTACAGACATACCAGACAGGATCATTGTATGAAACTGATCCAGGGTCGGTTGATATGAAACTGGAGCACACTGTGTCTGTCGGCATCAACTCATCCAGGATGAATCAACCCCCAGTCCAAAACACCAACATCAACCGAACACTCATATGGTCACAAGGATCAGACACATTTAGTCTGAGGGTGACACAGTTTCAGTTTAACTGCCTGAATGCTGATGAAGCTTCAGTTTAAGTGAGATGACTCCAGGTGAGCGGGAAACTTCATCAGTTTAATTTTATAGTGAGGTTGATTCTCTTGGTTTTATTTTTAATTAATTGTTTAGTTAAAAACTTAAGATTGTACGAGGTCTTTTTTGATTCTTATTACCTGTCTGATTGCAGATTACAACTAACTCATGTAAATATATGACAGATAACCTAAACACCATTCAACATGGAAAAACCTGCTATGGTTGCTCCCACATTTTCTTTAAAATCTCACCTGTTTACATGTGTACTGCAGTACACTGTCAATCTTGGCCTGTCAGCAATGCTGCTGTGGTCAGACATGGAACTTCTCAATCAACTGATCCCTGAAACATTTAACAGTAATATAGTTTTCAATTAAAAAAAAAATAAAAAATAATAATTTGATTAAATGTTACTTTAATCAACTGGTATCAAAGACAAACTTAAATTTGACAGGTAAACTTTGCTGAGACAGAGAAACAATAAAACACAAACCCAAAGTTCGAGGTTTTATTGATCACTCTTTTTGACAGGGTTATTTGAAAATCCTGATGTTGGGTTAGGGTTAAGGGTATTGGCAGATTTACAGCACCGCTCGCTGGAGCTTTACTGTCACTACACTGTGTATGGCTACTACTACTATGACGCTGTAAAATCAAAACAAAACAAACAAATATAACAGTGTAAACACATAAAATACATTTTCATCAGAAGATAAGGCTACTGGAATAAATTAACTTTACAGTAGTAAGGTAAAATCACTAGGCTATTAATGGAGGACACTTAGCTATACATGGTTGTATTAAATGATTCACAAAATCCCTCCACTAAAATAATAAAATTGTATTAGGATAGTAAAAATATACAAAAAACACAAACATAACACAACATTATTTGGACAATGGTCTGAACTAACCAACCCCCAATAGAGAAAAGATAATCTATGATTAAATTATATCATGACCTTATATATATATATATCAGATGATAAATTACTAATGAATACAGTGACTCATACAATTATCAATAATATTAGTCGAACAGTTCATGAAAATTATGTTGTGTAGTAGCAATTATCATACTAATCAGACTTAATCCCAGCATTTGTTTAAATCGCTGCGTCTCTGATGTGACGCAGAAATATGACGTATGCACAGCCGGAAGCTGTTCAGAGCGCACGCGCCCTGTCTGGAGAACTCGTAAGTTGGTTGTTTTCTTCGGCTTTGACACAAATGTGAGCGTTTGTGGAGAGTTTCACTGTTCGTCTGTCGTCAGCGGACCGGTTTAAACACGGCCCGTGTTTCCGTCCGGCCGTGGTTAGTCTCGTCCGTGGAGAAAACACCGGTGTTTTGTGTAACTGTGGTCATGCTCGGTGTTAGCATGCTAACAGCTAACAACAGTTTGCAGCGGAAACATCGGAGCAGCTCAGTGAAGGTTTTAATTAACTGAAGGATTGAAACGAAAAAAAAAAGCCAGCAACAGACCGGTAGGACTAGTTACATGTGTCTGATCCTGTTACACTCAGGTGTGAACTTCCTATTGAGCTCAGCGTGACAGTAATGAGACAGATCTTCATCATCTTAACTTCAGAGTCAATAATCGGTTCTGCTTGTCAATGTGAAGGCCACAAGAAACTGAATTTTCTTGTAGATAGAAAACTTATCTTTAACACAGAAGAAGACTTTGGTGAACATACATATTTTCTGCAGCAGTAAAAGTAATTGAAGTGTTGTATTGGGTCAAATCGATAGGACAACAGTGATTGTGAATTGCTGTAACAGGTGAAGACAGACAGACCGGTTGTTCAAGGGCTAAATGCAGATGTTGAAAAATGTTTCACATGCATAGTTCATGGAGACTCCTGGGTAATGATCGTCCAATATGGATTTTTCAGTTTTCAGTTATATAAAACGTAACCTATCATGTTACATTACATCTGTTAACTCTGTCTGTCTGTTTACAGTGCTTCATTTTAGATAAAACATGTGCGTAGTTATATTTACAACTAAAAAACGTAGAAATGAGAGATAAATAAAGCTTCAGTGCACTTGAGAGAACAAAAAATGTTGTAGGCTTGTGTAAATAATAAAAAGGAAGTGAACAATATTATCATAATATTGTGCAAAGGTTGCAGCATCTCTTTGTTTTTAGTTGCTATTAAGAGTGACTTCAACTTCAACTAAAGTTCACTATGTTGAGCTTGAATTGATCACATTAACCCTGTTGCCTGTTGATTTGTGGATAGCATTTTAACGATTGCCGGTATAAATAAAAATGTCATTAATCAAATGGCCCATTAATCGATCGACCACTAATCCCAAGACTCCTCCTCCGATGCGCCTTGTGATTTTGTGTTTTCAGACTGAACGATGGAGCTTCAGTCCCTCAGGCCAGAAACGGTGAAAGAGGGAAGAGAGCGACAGAGTGACAGAGAGGAGGAGGACGGAGTGAGTGCAGGAGGAGGAGGAGGAGGAGGAGGAGGAGACGGAAAGAAGGCAGGGATGAAGAGAAGACATGAGGAAGAGCAGGAGGAGGAGGAGACCTCACCCACCAAGAGACAGGTACCGACTGATCAACCTATACTCTGACTTACTATTGATTTTTTGGCAATTGGCAGTGATTACTAATGGTGTGTGTTATTGATCCGTCAGGTGTTGGATCACAGTGTGAAGGTGGCCAGTCACTACAACAGCCTGCAGGAAGTCGGTCTGGCCGCTCGAAGCCGGAGTCGAATCTTCTTCATGAGGAACTTCAACAACTGGCTGAAGAGCGTCTTGATAGGTAACTGATAAATAATAATCAGAACTGTCAATCAGTTCATCCGTCCACACTGTGCAGCACCAGATATTATCAATCAACACATCTTCCTCGGCTCAGAGAATTCTGTTCACCGTCAAGGAAGTTATGGATTGACGTACACATTGAAAAGCCCATGGGACTTCCTGGTTAATTAAAGATACATAAAAAAAAAAAGGAAGTAAGTTGATAGGCTGTTTATTTGATTGTTGATTGACAGGTGAGATCCTTGAGAAGGTGCGAGATGCAGGGACTCGAGAAATATCTGTGTTGGACCTTGGCTGTGGGAAAGGAGGAGACCTGCTGAAGTGGAGGCGAGGCGGGATCGATCACCTGGTCTGTGCAGGTAATCAACTGGTTATTATGTCTGTTCCTCTGATCAGGAGAGAGTGTGTCTATAGCTGTTTTCCCACTAAAATTAGCGGGTCGACCCGCTAACAATCGGCATTTGGCCCCTTTCCCATTGACCATTGACCCATTGACCCCCCGCTGGGAGATCAGACAGAGCATAAACCAGTCGACCCGCTCTCATCCGCGGTGCAAGAAACAGCGTCATGCCACAGCCGCCTGCCGCGGAATGTGAGGTCTGTCGGCCGAGGCAGACCTGCTGGCTGACCTGCGGAGCACCAGGACCGTGGAGGACAGCAACTCTGCCGCGGCCGTATGACGGACGTCCGTAAATTACGTCATCACGCAAATTAGCGGGTTTGGCGTTCCCACTGCAAGCCGATTGGAGCTGATTTTAACCCAGGTCGGTGCGCCTTTCCCACTGCCACCAAAAGCCGATTGTTAGCGGGTTTAAACGGGTTTTTTGGCCAGTGGGAAAGGGGTAGATGTGTGTTTTTGGGGGGGGGCAGTGACTCAGACAGTGTGGATTTACCTGCAGGAGCATTTAGAGGCTCCTACTCACAGCTCAACCATAATCTATCATCTTTATGTCAGTAATGTATGAATTGAAAATGTCCACGCATGGAACAAATAAAAATGAAATAATGAATCCCTGACACTGGAACAAACTAATCATATCTCTGTAGAGAGCCTAATAAAATGTAACGTTGATAATTACCAGCTAACGGGGTCTTGTTGTACATACGATTAACAGTCAGTGACGTGTTTGTTTCAGACATAGCAGCGGTATCTGTGGAGCAGTGTCAGAGTCGTTACGAAGAGATGAGGAGGAAAAGTCACTCAAACGAGAAGATCTTCAGCGCTCAGTTCATCACAGCAGACTGCTCCAAGGTAAGATTTACAACACACAGATCAGTTTCCACAAACCAGAGTAGAACAACAATGCCTGAATATGTTTTCCCATAATTCATGTTGTACGTAAACTGTTTTCCTTGTCTGTGCACAACATCAGTGACTCAATGAAAATATTTACCTGGAAAATCCTGCTGATCTTTTCAGTTGTCATATCTTCCTTCTTCAGAGTCACACGTTTGGTTCCTCTAAACAATACTAAATAATACACAGTGATATAGCTGATTAATGGATCGTGGTTCGGACCCATCGTGGCGGCTAACAAGCAAATGTATCTTTGCTAACACTCGTTACCAAACCTCCGGGTCACGTAAACCCGAACAATTAAAGGGACTACGAGGAGTTTCGGAAAGCGAAATGTTTTCACACTACATTTCCCATGAGCCTCCGCACGCACGGTGAAATTCTTGGACTGGCGCTAGACAGACGAAAGTGGAAACATTTGCCAAGAATGTTTTCATTGATCAAGAACGAATTTGGAGGTTCGAAGACGATCAGATACCGTCGTAGTTCCAACCATAAACGGCGATTCGGCGGCGTTATGCCCATGACCCGCTGGGCAGCGTCTGCGAAACCGAAAGCAGGAAATGCTGGGCGAGCCGACCACTAAATAATAATATCAAAATAACTATAAAGACAAAAAGATATTGAAAATGGACCCATTAACAAGTGGTAACGTAGATTCAGCCACATAAATATGAGACTCTTTCATAACCAAATACAAACTCCCCAAGGTCTCTTAATTATTAAGATCAAATTCAGTCCTCTGGCCAGTTTTTCCATTTTGTATTTATTTTTTAAAGTATTTATTTTTTGGCTTTTCATGCCTTTTTAGATAGAATGGTTGCGAGAGACAGGAACTGGGGAGGCAGAGAGAGGGGGAATGACGTGCAGGAAAGGGCTTCTTTTTTTTTGTGTTGGATCAGAAAAAAAAAAGTCGCATTTGAATTTTTTAAATTTTGATTGCTCATTGAAAAGGGAAAGAACGAATGATACACGGATTGAGACAACTGTTTGTAAAAATTGGCTATCCAAATAAAATTGCCTTGCTTTGACTTGTCTGGATTATCAGAAGTTTTCTTTTGTGTCACTTGCAGAGATGTACCTGTAACTGTATGCTGTGATGTGTGTGTGCAGGAGGCTCTGTCAGAGAAGCTGGATCAGCCTGAGCTGAAGTTTGACATCTGCAGTTGTCAGTTTGTTTATCATTACTCATTTGAGAGTGAACAGAAGGCGAACATGATGCTGAAAAACGCCTGCGAGCGTCTGAAACCCGGAGGTTACTTCATTGGAACGACACCAGACGCCTTCGAACTCGTGTAAGAAAACAAAAGTTGAATGTATTAAGATCTATAAATAAAAGACGCAACACATTTATATGATGTTCTCTAATCCATGTTTGACCTCACAGCAGATTTGTGGTATTTTGTCACAATAACACCTCTTCTGTCCTTTTTTATCGTTCTTTACAGGAAACGTTTGGAGGCGTCGGACTCTCTGTCGTTTGGTAACGAGGTTTTCAAAGTTTCCTTTCAGTCCAAAGGTTCCTATCCTCTGTTTGGGTGTCAGTATCACTTCAGCCTTGAGGAAGTGGTCGACGTTCCAGAGTTCCTCGTCTACTTTCCTCTTTTTGAACAGTAAGATTAGATTTTTTAGTGCAGACAATATTTGACTTCTATAAATTCCTAATATTTGACGTCTTTCACTGACTCTACTGTGGCTCTACTCTTTCCTGTCTCTGCGACAGCATGGCGAAACGTTACAACATGCGTCTGGTGCTGAAGCAGAGATTCTCTGAGTTCTCTGAGGAGAAACTGAAGAAGGATCATCATCGCAGCCTCATGATGAAGATGATGGCTCTGGAGGTGACTGTCAATTTATTATCAATCGGTGTTCAATGATAAACATAGTCTGAGGAGGTACAATTATTAGTTATCAGTCAACGATCAGTTATAAATATTGACTTTGGCTTTGGCTTTTCTGTTCTGTGGCAGGTTTTCTTTCAGTCTCATCTTATAGACTATATAATACTCTGTTATATTTTTTGTTTCAGAGATAAAGGTTCATGGCTATAGAGAGCCGAAGCGGAAGTGAAGCTCGCCATGGGACCTCAATTTGGAAAAAATGTGTATGTAAGTGAATGGGAGTCAAAATTTTATTTCGTGATCCGATTAAATTGTGTCATGAGAAAAAAATATGACCTTAACCTACTTCAAATGTCGCATTTCAAGCCAAAATATCAGCAGTTTGTCGTAAAACGGCAACGGCAGAATGTATTTTGTGTGAAGACCGCTCTACGGACTACAGATCTGGTGTCCCACAAAAAATACGTCACCAACGGACACGGGAAAGGGCGGCATTTGGTGTGTGACGTCACCTACGCGACCTGAAGTCTTTCTGGTTACGGATTCTTCAGATTTTTATTTTACAAATAGTTTTACAACAAACTGCAGATTTCTCGGCATGAAACGTGATGTTTTAAACAGGTAGAGGTCATATTTTTTTCTCATGGCACAATTCAATCGGATCACGAAATAAAATTTTGACTCCCGTTCACTTACATGGAGATTTTTTCCGAATTGAGGTCCCATGGCGACCGTTACTCCCTGCTTCCGCTTAGGCTGTCTTTCACACATGAATCTCTCTAGCTTCACTGGATTAAAACTGATTTTGTTTTCATTCTTTATCTGTCGGACCATTGAACCGAGGCTCTGTTGTGTCTGTTGTGGCTTTTTGTGTTCCTCATACTCAGAGTTGATTAACCTGACCCAGATCAGATCTTATTGCAGCATTTTCACCAACAGCTCACCGCAGGTTCATAAACTCTTGAGTTGAGGTTCCATAACACGGATTTTAGAGCTACATTTAGTCTTAGTTAAACGTCCATACGCCGATGTTCCTGTGCACTGAACATGTCGGTAACAAGCTGAGTTGTTATTTTCAGCCGTTTCCCAGTGAGGACGGAGGTCGACAGGTTACAGACAGCAGAGGAGAGTACGGCCACGCTAAAGAGCACAGCAGCAAAGCCGGAGTCAGACTACCACTGGTGAGTGAGCGGACAGTATATAAGACTTCAGTCTGGTTCTGTCTGGTTTGGTCCAGTTTTATCTAACAGCACCACTTGTTTGTTTTCGTGCAGGGCACTCTAAGCAGATCGGAGTGGGAAGCTACCAGTAAGTTTCATCATTAACTTCAACTGCTTAACAATGTGATTGGTGAATCAGTAAATAAATAAAACAATCCTTGACTAAAGTGATGATAATTACCCCAAACTTACACCTGCCCTTTCTGTTCTGTCCAGGTATCTATCTGGTGTTTGTCTTCCAGAAGATGTCGTGATCCCTAAAACGTCTTATTGTCTGACTCACCTGCTCCTCATCAGCTCACCTGTTCCCCATCTTGTGTGTGCATACAGTGTTTACCTGTTTTCTTTTTAAATCAGCTTTTGATAAAGTATGAACTGTTTAGTTTTGTTGAAATGAATTAAAACTAAATTTAAAGCCGATTCTTCGTATCTTTGTCTTTGTCAGAACAAATAGAGAGGATTTTCTTCCTTTTTTTTAAAGTATATTTTTTAGCTTTTTGCATGTTAATCGGTAGGATAGTTGAGAGAGACAGGAAATGGGGAGGCAGATCACATGCAGCAAAGATTTGGAATTTGAACTGGGGCTGGCTGCAGCAAGGACTGTAGTCTCGTCTCTGCATACGTGGCCTCTGCTCAACCCACTGAGCTATAGTGCGCCCCTTAAGCCCCTGACACAGTGTGGATTTTCTATGCTGCAGAGTTTCCCTTGGATACAAAATCAAACAGACTACCTATCGGGTGCCTGCTCTCCTAAGTGAGCTTTATACGTTTTTTTGACCTGTGTTATTATTACTGTGAACATAATATTACAGAATGGCTACACATGTGATGTCATTCAGCTTTGACAATTACACACCATAAACATAATTTCATTTTTTGTGTACATAGAACGCACAACATAAATATGTAACAATAAAAGAAAAACAAACAACCAAAATTAACAAACCGGCAAATTAAAAACAAAAAAAAACAAAACTGAAAAGAACTAATAAACAAACAATCTCACCCCCCCAACCCCTCATCTCCTCAGACCAACAGTAAGTGGGAATTAGATATTAGTATACCATGCCAAAGAACCAAACAACAGAAAACAACCAAACACGTTATTAGGTCATGTATGTTTAGATTGTTGAAGGATTTCTTGAGACGAAAACGAATCGCGTCTCCATCTAGTGTTCAGATGTTGGAACTACAAGGCTTTGTCCCTTAAAGAGAACAGGCCACACTGCGAGGGGTTTGGAGCACGAGGGGCATAAGTGACATTTTCCAAATTTTACAGGAGAGCAAAAACAAACTTTGCATTCATTGTAAATATTTCATTGAGAGCCATATATTTAAGCATTCTATATTGTTATAGAGATAAAGTTGTGAGGAATTCATATTCTAAATGATATTAAACAAAAACCCTAGTTAACTATTACATACAGAAAAGCCAGTTGTCAATACTGGTTTAAATGTTTTATTGAGTAGTAGTGGCAATTATTTAACCTATTTGTATATTGTGAAAAATCTGTGCAGTTAAAAGCATTTTTTTAAAAAGTAACTTATGAGCATTTATGGTCATGACAGTCATCTGTTTTGCATTAAAGACTTAAATGTTTATGCACACTGTTAGATCCCGGTATTTAGTTTGTTGTAAGGCTCTTTACTGGACCAGCTCTCTGTTTAAAGGGTCAGTTCTGAGGTTAACGGGCATTGACCTGAGTAGAAACTCTAGAGAAAGTTTAAGCTGGTGACAAGAAAACTCGCCTAGCTTCTAACTACCTTCATCCAGATGTCTATCCCGCTTCCCTAACCCACCACCCCTGGCAGAGCAGCCCACCCACCCAGGAATAGTCACCTGACACGCCCGTTAACGGCAGCTTTCCTCTTGTTGATCTTGGCACTTGTTATTGGCTAGGTTCAATTTAAGGGTTTGGAAAAACAACCCTAGGGACCTGTTTACCTATTCTCAAGTGGACACAAAACTAGAATAACCCTTAAGAGCCTTAAAGACGTTGTGTGCGCTAATGCTTAGCTTTTTACGATCATGGACAGCATCCCAGTAATAATTGAACTAAACCCTCAGACTCAAAGATGAGGATAACATTTCTCTTGTCTTTTAGGTTGAGTTTTTATTGCAGAAATTCAGAGACAAAGCGGGATCAGAGCATAAAAACACAATTATCAAATCAATTTCTCCCTATGAATCAACCCTGCCTCTGATGAATAGGCTGCCAGATGGTTCAGGCTGAAGATTGAGGAATGAGCTAACTCTGAGGCGGTTCTTCACCAGGCTAGGCCAACCCTGATGGCAGAGAGTGTGGGGACCACCCAAGACCAAATCTGTGAGTGCAAGTCTTTCCCTTTTTTTCTCCAAGTTGAATGGCTACAACTGCACCAGTTCTCGGGGTCCTCGCAGGAGTAGGGTCTGACCAGCTTTGTTCTTGCGCCCGGTCCTGACACGCACTCCTTCTTTCTCCATCATTCTTCAACGGTACTTCCCCCACTCAAATCTCTGCCACTTTTACTGACCTTGTGGCCTTCTCTCCTTGACCTGCCTCAGCCTGTCTTGTGGTCATGTCACAGGTTCCTCATATCTTAACCTTTGTATCTGATGGTAAGAGGATGAGAAAGTGATGTGTTCTCCGCTGTATTGAGATTCATGGTGAAATCTGAACTCATGAAATACTTGCTGTAACTTGTTGAATATGGAAGTAGGAGAGGCATTCCTGCTTCCCTCTTCAACAAGTTACAGCAAGTATCTGTGTTATCAAGCACATCACTTTTTCATCCTGATCTTACCAGTAGATACAATTGCAAATCCCATATGACCATCTTTCCTTGTCTTTAACACTAGTCATATAAAGCAAAACGAGGGGTTAGAACCAAAAGGGCGTAAGTGACATTTTAGGCGAAAATGAGTTCTATATATCAAAAGAAAGGTCTTGATGAGCTCTATCCAATGATGCCAAAAGGACCCATCTGAGATCAAACTGTATTGAATAAAGCAACAAAACAATAAAGACCTAACTCAAAAATGCGAGTAATGTTTGGAGCCAAAAGGGCGTAAGTGCACTTACACCCTTCTGGCCCTGAAAAATACATCTAAATACATGTCGGACCCACATGTTGGTTCAGAGCCAGAAGGGCGTAAGTGTAGTTGTTGCCCTTAAACAGCATTGAAAATGGCTGAGAAAACTGCAGACATGGAACTGTCTGAGGCAGAAAAGATTTTGATGAATATTATGAAACAAACTGATGAATCCTATATTAAAGAAGTTAAAGATGAGTCAGAGTTGTTTTTGAATGTATGCCCTCACAAGAGTGATTACAGTAAGACAGAATCATGCCTTGAGAGCCTTACTGGAGTCATCCCTATGTTCCCCGGCTCCTATGTACCTGTTATGTGTGTGACTGGGCAACATAGAACCCTTTCATAGAAAAAGGGTCCTATGTTCCCTGCTTTTCCCCCAAAAGACCAGGGCAACATGCCATTTTTTGTCCCATACCTGCAGTGGAGTTGTGACTTTGCAGATTTTTGCCTATTTTTGAGTGAGAAGTTGAGTTGTGACTTTGAGTGAGAAGTGTAATTGTCCCATTGGTTGGGTTTAGGCAATAAAGACAGGAGTTGGTTAAGTTTAGTACAGTAAAAAGACCAGGTAGAGGCTAGACAGGCCAGATAGATGGATAGAGTCCTGATAAGTAGAGAGAGTCCATCGACCAGCAACAGCGGGGAACATAGGACCCTTTTAAAATAATTAATGAATGAGTTACATGACAATTAATTACTTATTCAAGTGTTAATTATTCAATCAGTTCAATGCATTGTTCAGCAGATACGCCCAATATGTCCTAGAAGACTTGGAAATGTTTGGTGCCAAAAAGGCGTATGTGACGTTTTTGACATATTTTTTTGATTTTAAAATGTTTAAGAACATGTTCATTGTGTTAATATGTCATAAGTTTATTACATAAATACTCATTCATCTGTGGTTGCAATGTTGTGGTTTAAGGTTAATGAATACAGTTGATTGAAGTCTGGTCAAAATTTTGTTTTGCCTCTCCTGTAAAGTTTGTCAAATGTCACTTACGCCCTTTTGGTTCTAAGCCCTCGAAAAACACCTTTTCTGATTATAATATCATAAAATAGCAAAAATCACAGGATACCCTTTAGCAAATGTATCAAAAATGATCAAATCACACTTGTGGTTATAATCACACTTTTGGTTATAATATAAAATAGCAAAAATCACAGGATACCCTTTAGCAAATGTATCAAAAATGATCAAATCACACTTGTGGTTATAATCACACTTTTGGTTATAATATAAAATAGCAAAAATCACATTCCCTCTGAAGGCTGAGCCCAGGAACCTCAACCTTCCTTGACAATACCTAATATGACTGTCAAATATCAGTGTTAATATAAAATGTTATCTTGAATAATAAAGTACATGGTATCTTAAGTCAGGTCAACATAGATATAACTATGTCAAAGCAAGATGTGTAATCAAAATTCATCATGATCTGCACTGTTATTGCTGTCAGCAAGTTCTTTGAGTTTTCTTTGGTTTCTCTTCATGTTCTCCACCAGGCTCGGTATACCTTCCCTGTACAGCAGCTCATTTCCACTGATCTGAACCAGTTTTGATGTCATGTCCTCCATCAGCTTCATCACAGGCTCCAGCAGGATCAGGAGTCTGGTTTGCTGCTCGACAACACTCCCCACCCCACTCAGCAGCCCCAGCTGAGTGACCGCTTGTCTCATTTTATCCTGAATATCAGCAACAACCCTACGCTTCTCAGACATGTCACGAAGTTTGGCTTCTGTCTCACGAATCTTATTGTCCACTGTTGAGATGTTGCGATGAGCTTCACTGATCAAGGAATTGTAGCGCTGCACTTCGTTATAATATGAGTTCACCGAGGATTCAGAATTTCCTACTTCCCGACGAGCTGAGTCCACAGCATCAGAGTACTGGTTAAGGTCTGTTTGACCAACACCAACCATAACTGCTCCTGAAATTAAAGGAGATTAATGATGAAACACATTTCTGACAAATATTGTGACAGAAAACTATACAGTCCCCTTTTTCATTTCAGTGGGATACATACAGTGATCATTTTATTGTGTTAAAAATAACTAATAACATGATGTATTCACTTACCTGCAATTGTACCAATAATTGGGATGAACATGATCCCAATCCCTGCATCTCGTATCCTCTGTGCTTCATCCCTCTTTGCTGTCATGTCACTCAGGGTGTTTTCTGCTGACCGCAGGTTTCTCCTGGCTGCATCTAAAGCTTGGTTGTAACTGTTTAGAGTGGACTGGAGTGATGACAGCTGTATATTCAAATTATTCAACTCTTCAGTCTTCTGGCTTTTCTGCTGTGCTAACTGACTCTGCTCTACAGTGAGAGTCTCAGTTGCCCTATCCACTTGTTCAAGCTTTGTTTTTGCCAAGCGCTCTGACTCTTCCATCTGCTGCTTCATGTTCATGATCTGTCGTCTGATATCATCAAAGGTCTGGGATTCAGGAAGGATCATGTCTGCTTTAATACTGAGAAGGAGCTCTGACACAGTGATGAAGGAAGAGAGTCCACTCTTCAGTGGTACAATCAGACTATCGGACAGACTCCTCAACTCCACTTGCTGCCCTGCAGACCTGTGATGTAGACAGGAAAGGGTTAAAGCTTAGTTACATAACAGAAAGAGCTGAGGAGAGTCCACCACTAAATTTTAATGTAATGATATATTCACCAAACAGATTAATTAGCCAGATTCACTTAAAATTCCAGTTCAATTCAATAGGTCTAATTAACAGAAATGAGTAATAATCATGATAAAATGAATTGTGTAACCAAACTCTCTGTGACATACAGCAGGCAATGGCATGGTTTAATATAGTACATGTGACAGTGTGAAATTTCAGTACAGTAAAGTCTAATACGTACCCATAATAAACAACACTATCCATGATCTCAAAGTTACAGCTGGATGCTTGGTCTCTGCAAAATGAAAACAAATACTTATACAGGCGGAAAGTTGACAGAACGGTGTTGGAGGATGACCTGCTGAAGAATAAACACTAAAGACTGAAGGGAATGTGTTTGTCTGTCTGATTTGTATTAAGGATTTCCAGACGAAGACATCATTACAAAGCCTGGAAAGTGCAGGTTACAGGTCAAATACATATATTAACGTTTTCAAGTATAATTACAGAAATCTGTGTGATGCAGAGACCTCTGTGTAATATTTGATATTCAGCTCCTGTACCCAGTTTTCTCTTTGTTGGGGCCCCCCTCCTATACAGGGCTGCTTCCCCACTTCAGCCCGTTTGTTGCTTTTCTATGTGTGTGTGTGTGACACAAGTGTGACACTTAAAGGCAGATTGAAAATGATATTTTCTTACAGTAACTTGCCCGTGCAAACAACAACAACAACAACAACAACATCTACACAACATATGTCTTGGATGCTAATTGACTGTAATATAAAATGATTTCAAAGAACTGTACGTACTGCACTCACTGACCTCATGCTCACAATAACATAGACTGCAGATGTCCTAGATAGTTTGCACAATTACCTTTTATGGAGCCTCAGCTGTCCTGGCAGTGTTGATAAATACTGTACAAGCTTACACCAGGCTCTTATATTTACAGCGGTGCAGGAGGGGTTGGGCTAAAGGGGTGGGGGCAGTGATCATGTGATTTCTGGGGAAATGTTTTTTTCAACTGTCAGTGGTAAAAGTGAAAGTGTTTGAAAAATATCAGACAGTGTTTCTTAAACCTCAGCAGCCCCAGCTGAGTGACTGTTTAATCGTCTAATTTTATCCTCTGTCTCTAGAGCTTCTTTGTAACTGCTTAGATTGGACTGGAGGGACGACAGCTCTGTATTCAAGTTCTTTAACTCCTCAGTTTTCTGTTTTTTTCTGATCTGCTAACTGACTCTGCTCGGCAGTGAGAGTCTCAGTTTCCCTATCCACCTGTTGGAGCTCTGTTTTGGCTATCTGCTCTGTTTCCTCCATCTGCTGCTTCATGTTCTCAATCTGTTGTCTGATATCATCAAAAGGGCGGCACGGTGGCACAGTGGTTAGCACTGTTGCCTCACAGCAAAAAGGTCCTGGGTTCGAATCCCGGGCCGCCCAGGGCCTTTCTGTGTGGAGTTTGCATGTTCTCCCCGTGTCTGCGTGGGTAGGTAACAGTTGTGTGATGTCAGAGTTTTCTGTCCTGTAGCACTTGGTGAACTCTGAATCTACGGCCTGATGGAAGGACTTCAAACTTGGCGTGAGGACAGTGGATTTTGGATCTAGTCTTTCAGAGAACCTGCTGATTGAACCTGCAGGGGTCAGTGGGACACATGTCACCTTTGCAGCCACATATGTTAAGTTGACGAACATGTTGTACCCAACAAGGAAACTCAAGGTGTTTTGTCACCTTCTGTAATCTTTACCTCATTGGACTTTACTCATGTTTTTTATGACTTAGATGCGTCTAGATTTAGCCTATCACTTGGACTTTAACACTGATCCTCAGATCACAGACACCAGGACTAACGAGGGAGAAAAAGCAGTTTATTTGCTTCCAAATGTTTCCTCTATGATGTGTAAAGTGTCTAAAAGTCGACCTGAGGTTTAATATGTGTCATTAAAAGGAATGAGAAATGAGGGAAACCCTTTTTGCTACACCCAAGCAGCACTCCATGCACTGTGTTTTAGACTGTACATAATTTCAATGTTTTCAATTATAATTACAAATATCTGTGTGAATAGTTATTGCTTGACATGCCAAGACCTCTGCAGTTACTAAAGTTATATTTGATATTCAGCTCCTGTAGCCTACCCTGTTTTTTTTTTTCTTGGGGCTTCCTAGGGCCGCTTCCCCGCAACAACAACAACAACAACAACTACAAAACAATATGTCTTGGATGCTAATTGACTGTAATATAAAATAACTTAAAAGAACTGTACTACACTGACCTCATGCTCACAATAAGATGAACTGCAGACGTCCTAGATAGTTTGCACAATTACCTTTTTATGGAGCCTCAACTGTCCTGTCAGTGCTGATACTGTACGCTTACACTCACCCTTATATATGCCTCTATAGATATTTATAGTGGTCGGCAAGAGGGCTTGGGCTAAAGGGGTGGGGGCAGTGATCATGTGGTTTCTGGGAAAACAGGGGACTTCCAACTATCAATTGTGAAAGTGAAAGTATGAGAGTTTCCAGCTGGTGAAAGCTATTTTTTCTTTGTCAGAATTAACTGTAATAACTGCAATAGTGTGTGTCTGAAACAATCTGAAAATGGATGACACAAAATGTGAACTATGAGTCTGTGAAAACAAGAATAGATTAGATTTCATCTATAATGGAACAAAGGGAAAGTAAACAGGAGGAGGAGATGATGAGATGAGTGCTGGGAGGAGGGGCTCTCTCAGATCTGCATTTAAGGAAGCGATTTGAGAGGAGTTCAGTCCACACTTCTCAACTGAACCAGAGATTCAACAACTGAAAAGGTAAGTGATTTTATAATGTAGGGCTACATTCTTCGCAACTTAATCTGCCAAATCTATATGTATGGAATAAAACTATGTATGCAATATTCATAAAACTAAAACTTCTGAGAACAGGGACACTGTATTTTTGTGTTATCAGTCAATAGTATTAAATCAGGACAAACATGATATGAGTGTTTTTGTATTTAATATCAATGTTGTTCAAAAATAATGGAGCAGCTCTAGTCTGTTACACCCGTGATCAGTGCTTCATTAGTGTGGTCTTTCCTTCTTATCACTTCATATTTATTAGCCTACAAATCTGGGTGAACTAACTTCACCATTGTTTTAAATGGATGAGAGTAATGCAGCTACACGTATAGCCTAATACTCCAGTGAACTCTGGAGAGTTCAGTAGACAGAGCACTGCGCAACGTAGTGGGTCTGGTGTCAGATTACTGGGCGTCACCAGGCTCATTTTGTACTGGCTGCACACCATGGATGTATTATATTAAACTGCACACAGCGACGTGGTAAAGCAACCCCCCCCCCCTCGAGAACCACACGGCGCGCTGACATGATAACGGTCCGTATATAGAATGAATGTGTTGTAAATGTTGCGGTTTCCCACCTCCAGTAGATATTATTTTTCTTCATCCATGACGTCCTGTCAGGTTTAGGACCATCTGACTGGTTGTTGTTGACATAGCGGTGATTTTACGATCTCCTTGGGATGACCTAATCTACAAGGATTGATACACGTGTAGGCTGCGTGTGCCTCGGCAACCAAAAGACCTGTTGCATATTTCTGCTGTAGCCAGAGCAGGGGCTGTCCAGACATTTTTGATAGGGGTGGCCCAAGGGGGGCACTGACTCATGGTGGGGTGGCATGAAGCATGAGCATGAGTGCCTGCATATGAGGGGCCGAACAAGCCATAATTCATTCTTTCGCTCACACACACATACATTCTCCTTACACATACATATATTTTCACTCTCACACACATACATTCTCCTTACACATATATATATTTTCACTCACACATACATACATTCTCCTCCTACATATATTTTCACTCTCACACACATACATACATTCTCCTTACACATACATATATTTTCACTCTCACACACATACATTCTCCTTACACATACATATATTTTCACTCACACATACATATATTTTCACTCTCATATTTATACATTTTCATACTAGAAGTAATATATGTATGTAAAACGAAAATGTATGTATGTGAGAGTGAAAATATATGTATGTGAAAGGAGAATGTATGTATGTGTGAAGAATCTTCCTCTTCTTTCGGGTTGCAACCATTGCTTATTAGGAGTATACCGCCACCTACTGTACCGGAGTATGTAGACGATAAATGCTGCCTTCCGTTTCCACTATACTCCTTCCGTTTCCACTATACTTTCACTCACACATACATACATTCTCCTTTCACATACATATATTTTCACTCTCACATACATACATTTTCGTTTTACATACATATATTACTTCTAGTATGAAAATGTATAAATATGAGAGTGAAAATATATGTATGTGTGAGTGAAAATATATGTATGTGTATGTGTAAGGAGAATGTATGTGTGTGAGAGTGAAAATATATGTATGTGTAAGGAGAATGTATGTATGTGTGAGTGAAAATATATGTATGTGTAAGGAGAATGTATGTATGTGTGTGAAAATATATGTATGTGTAAGGAGAATGTATGTATGTGTGAGTGAAAATATATGTATGTGTAAAGAGAATGTATGTGTGTGTGAGTGAAAGAATGAATTATGGCTTGTACGGCCCCTCATATCTGCACGCACACATTATGTACTCATCTCTGCACGTTTGACGTTTGCACATGCAAACCATACAATTGTGATATAATATTTTATTCCTGAAAAAAAAATGACTAGACAAAAGCCAGCATAAAACAATGTATAAAATGCCTCTGACTGGACATTGTCAGGGGGGATTACGTGATTTATGGCTGGTGCCTTCAATTGACTTTTATTCCACTGATAATTTGTGAAGTTTTCATTTGTAAATTTCATTTACAAAAAAATTATCTCGCCCTGTGGTATTTTCGAACCTAGCGTGACCTTTAACGTCACTAGAATTATCGCCATCTTGAGGACCTATAGGGGACCGAGGCACAGCTACAGACTGTATGGGCTATGATGAAGCATGTCTCAGTCTTTATTTCTCCATAACAACAGACTAACTCTACATTATCCCGCTTATTACACAGCTTATGAGTGATTTAGGACGAAATGTTGATAAAAATACAACTTTTGTAGATTTATAAATTGCATCATTTAGCCAATCTACAAGTCTGGTCACTTCTCCACTGTTTTGCTCACCCTCCTCGGTTGTGTGCATTTGTTTTCACTTAAGCCTTTATTAATCAATCAGTGGATCGATGGATTTTCATATACTGTACATGTTACGATGTGTGTATTTGTGTAGTCTTATCTGTCATCAATGAGATTACGGTTTACGGGACACGTTTGTGTCATGGACTCGTGGTGCCACAGAGTCGAGAGCTGTGACACCAGGTCCGAGGGTCTGATCGCAGGTTTGGTTTTCAGCAGTGGTGTGTAAGGCAGAGAGCCTCCACTCTCCCACAAGCCATTTATCTAACATTATGATTAGTCCCAAGCTGTATCCTACATAGCTCTTAATCATTGTTGCCAGCAATGAGGCCCACCACTGTAGTGTCAGCAGCAAACTTCACCATGGCGTTGAAGGGGGGATGGATGGGAGCACAGCCCTGGGTGAATCTGGCACCATTTAAATAATACTGAATTGAATTTAATGTAACTATTATTTTTTCTTGCTAAATTGATTAATTTGGTTTTGGTATTTGGTGCTCTACATTTTGACTGAGATGACCCAATTTTAAAAGGTCATGTGGCCTTGATCAACTGACAAACTGTGCTGAATATTACAAACACTCGAGTTTAAAAATGTCAAAATTGTTAAAAATGTGCTCTTTTCTTATTTTCCACCAACATGCAACCCAGAATAACTTCGGTGTATGGAGTGAAAGATTACCTAACAACTACTGTTTCTCCTCTTTTCAACAGAAAACATGGCTGACCAAGTTGCAAAGACCACTCAAAGTCTCACCACTGCAGCTCAGATGCGAGAAACCACCATGATGCTGATGCAACCCAATGCAAACTGGGAGCAGTATCTGACTCCTGCTCCCCTCTCTGTTGCCATTATGGGGGAGCTTGTATTCATCTCCTCAGTTAAAGATTTCTCCATCAACAAGAACGCCCCTAAAGATGGCTTCAAGTACATCAGATACCCAGACTCCTTCAGGGCCTCTCTCATGCAGATCTGTAACTCAGGCTGGCATGCATTCAATGAAGCCCACGTGAATATGGATCAAATCCGCCTTCACACAGGAACAGTTCCTGATTACATGAAGGCAGCGGTCAACACTCTTTTTAACGGCAGTGATAAAGTTATCGAAAAGGTCCTGCCAAATCAACTGGAGAGCATTCGTGAAATCGCAGACGACTGTGTGGCACTGGCAGACGGTGTAAAAAACAAGTATTCTGATGTGATCAATTTAATCCAGGAGCTGCTGGAGGCCTGTATCAACGCTCAACACTTTTATGGAGAAGAGCTGGAACAGGCCAAGATGAAACTGGAAGAGTCCAAATTAAGGGAGAAGACTGCCCAACTTCTGAATGAACGTTCCCAGAAAGCAATGAAGGCCATGGAGAAAGAGCTGGACGAAGCACAAGCAACGTTCAAACAATCCATGAAGTCTCTTCCCTCTGGCTGGGAGATGATTGGCATGGATTTTGTTGAAGGTCTCTCAACTGCTGTAACAGGAGTCCTGAATGCTCCAGCAAAACTGATTTCCGGCATAACACAATTACACAAACCCCGTCAGAAAAGAAAAACCCAACAACACTCAGGGGAGAATGTTGATGAGTTCACACAAATGAAAGTCTATACTAAGTCTGGGGAGATTCTGAATATTGTGGGAACTCTTACACAGTTTGTCAGTGGAAACAAAATAGACTGGAAGAACCTGTATGACCAGGAGAAAAAGTGTCCAAAGACCAAATGGACTGAGAGTCAATTTATAAGGATCTTTACAGAAGTGGGGAAGCTGCCACGGGGAAAAGCAAGTGAGGAAGTTCTCTCAATCTGTCAAAGGGGGCTTGACATATGTGAAGAGCTGGCAACGTATTCCCCTGATCAGAAGTGGGATGAGGCGACAACTAAAAAGCTGATCAAGAAGATTAAGGCACTGAATAATGAAGTCCTTGGTTTTGACTCGAAGAGCAAAAAAGTTTTAAGCTCTCCAGCCTTTACCCCAAAACCACCGATGATGTATCAAGCACAGAGCAACAGCTCAGGCAGCAAATCAGCAAGCCAGAGAGCAGCAGATAATGCCCGTTTCAAAATCGAGCAGAGCCGAGAACAACTCAAACAAACACGGGAGCAATATGAAAAGAGTGTGGAGAACATGGAGAAGAACCAGAAGGAGCTGACTGAGGTTCTTGTTGAAATGCAGAACTGCAAAATCAAAGAGATTGACTTTGAGACCACCATCAAGATGCTGGTCAAGGGTCTGGATGCCATGGGCAGAGTCAAAGAGCAGTGGGAGAAGATGGTGCTCTTCTTCCAGATGGTCTCCAACATCGTCAAAATTAACCTCAGCAAGACCCTGCACAACTTTGTCACAACATCTGAGGACACAAAGCAACTCACTTACAATGACAAGCTCTTTAACAAAGATCTCCTGTACAATCAGGCCTTTCAAGCCTCCAACATTGCCAGTCTGGTCCACATGATTTCAACGACCTACACTGAAGTCTCCAGCAAGTACCTGATGGACAAAGTGAGCAGCCTGGGCAAGCTCATGGCCATGGATCAGGACAAACCAGAGTTCCTTAGTGAGCGTATGAATCTGCAGGAATCCTGCCGAGATGCCCAGAGAGGGATTTTGAGGCTGGCCCTGAAAAACAAGAATGAATTTCAGAGGAAAACCGATGCCAGGATGGCAAAAATAGAGGGCGAATTGAAGGCCATTCTACCGGCGGCTCAACCACAGGAGACTGAGAGAATCAAAGAGATTGTTCAGGGAGGCTTTAGTGAGGAAGAACAAGCAGATTACATCTGATTAAAGTTAAGTTCGTTTCTCACGTCAGATACAAGTTTGTGGGTTTATCCTCATTTAATAATCATTTATCATCATTTGATAATCAGAAGCACCATATTTACTGCTATTAGCAAGCAGGTTTGTTTCCCATTAACCACAGATAGTTGCTCCACCTTAATTTTAGACAATGTGCAAGTATTTCAGAAAAGTATAAGCAAAGCTTTTGATATGTTGGTGTATTATTCTGCTTTTAGACACGATGTATGGCTTAAAGGTAGTCTGTAGTTCTGTTTTTTTCAGTTTGTAAACAAAACATTCAAACTGGGCCATTCCTCTCAGGCTCAACTGTGTAGTGAGTGTGTTTAATATCTGTTATTCTGATTGTAGTGATGGGGTGGGTGAGCTGTTTTGATTGGAAATGTATTGACAATTACAAAAGCCAGAGGTCTTCACCGTTTTTCAGACTTTCCCAAACTGAAAAAAAAAAAAATAATAATTGTAAAAAAATGCCACCCCACAGCACCACCAGCAGCAGCCCACCTCCCCAAGGCCAAGGACCCCCAAACTGATGGAGAGATGGAGCAGGGACCCCCTACTATATGTATTGTATAAAATTGTTATCATACATAGTAATGTGGCAGGACCAAGGAGGGCCCGGGCGGGGTTTGAAGCTTAACCTCCCGGGTAAGAGTCATGTGCGCTCACCATTCGACCAAAGGGATATTTCTGTGGCCAAGTAGCCAGGGCACATGATCAAATGGAGGCATAGTGACAGGACCGTCAACTGTCAAGCTTCTCAAATAGGTTCATATATTCATGCTTTTAAGGTACAGTGAGCAGGGTGGCCGTGCCACTACCGTTTATAGACAGACCTTGTTGACTGATACCAAAGCCAATATCAACAATACCTGTCAACTGCATGATAATCATGCAGAAAAGCTATTCAGATTGATTGATTGTTTTTATTTCATACATAAATGAAAAAATATATCAACTTTCTAATCAACCAAAAATATTTTACGACCCCCGTGGACCTCCTAGGGGTCACGGACCCCCTGTTGAAGACCTCTGGTGTTGGCAAATGTGTTCTCATAAAAGCATTTATGAATTTATGAATCAATCAGTATTATAGCTCATTTAAAAAAATATATCAAGCAGGAACAAACTTGTTGATAACAGATGTGTAAGGTCTCTGTCATCCCTGAATCTACCAGTGAAACTCTTCAGTGACGATGCATCAGACCTCTGCTGTAGAGTCTGAGGAAGAGGAGTTAGAGGATTTGGAGTGTGATATGTCTTGTTGGATTATCTGTTGTCACTTGTTTGAATAAATTCTGATGATGATGAAAGTCTTTTCATTATTTGTTCGGCATTGATAATCAAACCCTCATATATTTTATCCCTATACATGCAGAAACAACAAATGCACTATACTAATGTCTACTAATGTCTGTATGACAAGATGACAAGATGACAGTAGGCTACAGCTGCATCAGTAATGCACCATAGTACCAAAACTGGATATCAACATACCAAAGTATCATTAACTTATCTGTAACTGTGCAAGTGTATCAATGACTTTGATATGAATTCAGCAAAGTATCAAAAACTTCAATATGGAGAAATATCAAAAACATCGTAGACCAGACCCTCTCTATTTAGTCTGAGGACGACACAGTTAGAAATGAAGACCCAGACGAAAAAACAAGGGCCAGCACATGTCACCAGGGGTTCCATAAATCATGTTTACTGACCCATGTTGGAGAAGGAAAGGAAAGAGGATAGAAAAGAAGAAATGAGAAAAAAGAATTTATGAATATGGCATCTCCACATGAGGTCAAAGGTAAGTCAGTGGAGGTAGGCCTATACAGAATATCCACATAATCCAACCTTTTACACATCACGTCCCAGGTTAGATTTCCTGTTTATCATGTGTATTCTTTTCCAATATAATTTTATTTATGAATCTTGTCAAAAAATATTGTAAAGTAGATTTTCACATTTTTATTACTGGAAAAAGGACATGAACCTGTTTCTGTGATTCTTTGTATATTTGTGTTTGTCAGAACAAATAGTGAGGATTTTCAATGCCTCTGGATACAAAATAAAAGAGACTTTGTCATGTCATGTGTAGCGTTGCGGTTGTGCAAGCAACTCAATCGTATTTTTCATGCTACATTCACGTGAAATTGGGCAGACGGAGAAAGCCGCTGCACGTAATGGCATAAACAAGACTGAACAAGTGGTCAGTCAGCACGAGGCAAAACAACAATACACGTGACAATATGCTGTCATGGCGATGTCGTTGTTTGATTACCTGACCCACGTTTTTACCGGCTTTCTCTTGACTTCTGTGACTAAAATGACATCTGGTTTGTTACCGACGGCCGTCTGTCCGACTGCACGTGAATGCAGCATCCTCCCCGGCTCTTACCGGAAGTGACGTATTTGTGGGCGTTCCCTTCGGTTCACTTGGTTGCCGACGTGACGTGACGTGCCCAGACTGGAAGAGAGTCTAGCAGCAGCCAGGAAACGGTTCGCTTCTCCTCCCAGGAACAACAGCGAGTTTGAGTAAAATGTCTGAGGTCGAGTTTCTGAGAGGATTCGTCACCGAGAGACTCACCGCCGCCTCCCAGGAAATCTTAGCGGCCGTGGACAGAGTCGTAGCCGGGTACGAGGCGCAGGCTTCGGGCTTCAGACAGGAGATCGAGCGGCAGAGGAACCTGCTGGATGTTCTCCTGCAGCCTCGGCTCGTTCACTACAAAACCGGTTGGTGATTCAGTTTTAAATCCATGGACCTCGAGGTTGTGGTCTGTATAGAAAGAGGACATGTTGTACTATATTCCTATCTTTTAACTTTCATGTCGCTATCAACAATTGTACTACAGGAAGTTACAAAATCTAGGTCTTTTTAGTTGAGGCGACTTAAATTGACTTAGCTATTATCGACTAGCAAGTTAACAATTTACCTTTTTTTATTTGAATTTATTCCCATAGTACTGTTTTTGGAGCCATCACCAAAATCAACAGATTAAAGGTTATTTTCTCAAGTAAGGAAGTAAATTCTTTATTGTCCCGAAACGGGCGAATATTGTTGCAGCAGCTGGAAGACATTGAAAACAAGACACACCACAGGAGAATATAGAGGTAAAAAGCACAGAGCAAAGCACACAGCACTGCTGTCAATGATAATGGCAAATAAAAAACAACAAAGCCACTATAAAATCTATACAGAGGACAGATAAGAAACAACAATAAATCAAATCTAAAAAATACATTAACAAACCTAGTAAGGCAATAAATAAGTGCAAGAGTAGCCTACGACTGGCTGTGTGGCTACCTCCTTAGCTATAGCTGTTGCTATAATATGGCTGTTTGGGGTGAATGAGTGTTTATCTGTTGGTTTTGACTGAGGGAAGAAGACTGAAGCGAGTGCCGGAGGGGAGGAGCTGAAAGTGTTGGTGAAGAGGATGGGAATGATCTGACAAGATGGAATTTGCTCTCTTCACTACCTGACTGTCTCCACACGTTCTTTTGCTCTGTGGTTAATTTAAAGACGTAAGACACCAGTGCTTTAGGTTCAGATGTTGAATTGTGTCTTAATCACACACACTTAAAGTTTAGGAATAGTTGTAAATTTTATGATTGGAGTATTGCAATTCAGGATTTAACCACTGGTAACCTTACAACAGGACATGTTGGACACACTCCACAAGTTCTACAAAAGAGTAACAATGGTATTGTAGTAGCCGTTTGTCAAAAAACAAAGAGAAGTTCCAAATCAAATTTCAAATCATGAAATTTAAAGGGCCACTGCTGCACCATGGGTTGTGGTGTACGCGGAAAACATGATGTCCAAACACATTTCACATTTCAGCAGAAATGTGGTTTATTTGACCAGAAAAGTGAGCGAACAAAGAAAATTCCTCTGTGCCTCTCATGCTCCGGTAAAAACCCATTTGCCCACCCAGGTGTATGCTGGTCTACCTATATAATCTCAGGTGCCCTCAACATGCCAAAATGAAACAAAAACACAAATAATAAACAATTAAATACCTATACGTAAGCAATATCACATGATAGTCTACTTGCCAACAATGAGTACCCGGAAATGTTGAGTACCCCAAAGTTTTATGTTAGAAATAGATAGTAGAGTCCCCAGTATTCAGAAACTGCCGGATGCTAACGTATATATATTGGGCAATTAGCATAATTGGCATAATTAGCACAAATGAGCATAATTGCCTATATGGGCAATATTTCAACAAAATTGACTTGGCTGATCTGGGCAATATTGGAGTGGTTTTAGGGGTTATTGATGATGCTGAATCCATTTCTGACATTTTCAAAATTCAAAATGGCTGTCTAAACCGGAAGTGACCATTTGAAATCCATCAAAATCGGCCCACTGGTGGTTAAAATCTGGTCACTTCCGGTTTAGACAGCCATTTTGAATTTTGAAAATGTCAGAAATGGATTCAGCATCATCAATAACCCCTAAAACCACTCCAATATTGCCCAGATCAGCCAAGTCAATTTTGTTGAAATATTGCCCATATAGGTAATTATGCTAATTTATGCTAATTATGTCTGTTATGCTAATTGCCCAATATATATAAGTTAGCATCCGGCAGTTTCTGAATACTGGGGACCCATACTATCTATTTCTAACATAAAACTTTGGGGTACTCAACATTTCCGGGTTCACAATGGGGCCCTATGGGATGGCAAGTAGACTATGAGAGGGAGTGCTGTTGTACTGAATATCAGCACTGGTGTGATTCTGTCGTAGGCACGAGGCCGCAGATAATAACACCAGTTAGAGCAGAACTGTGTGTGTGCGGCGCGGACACACACACACACACACACACACACTGTTACCCTGCATAGGAGCCGACTCCGAGTGCATGCTCTTTACGGCGTACATGAGCAGACATGTGAGACGTGTTACTGCAGCTCAGTGTTTTCACAGTCGGAGTTTTCTCCTCCACTTTGTGGCCGTGGTATGATCAGGTCTCTGTGACTCCACACTGCCAGGCTTCTTTACATGACGACCCGAGACAGACAAACTGACCGCTCCACACCTTCACCATCACTTCCACTCATTCCCTCCCTCTTTTACAGCTTTCACTTTATCCTTCCTCCCTTTATCTGCAGCTGCTGCAGCTCAAACAAACTCTGCAGTACATGCTCACGACAGTAGGCAGAGTATCAGACGGTAGCATTGGTGTAGTGGGGATTTTTTTACTGGGTGGACTGGACGCCATTGAAATACAAAATCTGTGACATCATTGAAATACCATCCACTGCCACACGAGAGTTTAGTGTCACTGAACAAGAGGTAATGTTAATGCCACTGTCACAATCATTCACTCCAAAGTGTTGAAAGGGCCAGACTGGTTGTTTATTGAGAACTTTGAATTTTGAAATGACCTTTTTGCACATATTGAACCTAAAACTAACAAAGCCTGTAAATACATTTAAAAAAATCAGTTGCATTAATTTCTAATGGCTCTATCTGCAGCTTTCCATAATCATTTCTGAGGAAAAAAAACCCATTACTTTTCTGCTGTTTTGATACCCCTCCGCCTGGCCATGTGGATTTGTTTACAACGAAGCCAGTGAAAAATCAATACAGGGAGCAGTGAAAAACGTTACAATGTTACGACGTGTCTGTCATAAAAGAATGTGGGTTATGGAGCGCGTTTGTGTTGCGGTGCAGCAGAGACGAGAGCTGGGACACCGGGGCGGCAACCGAATAACTACACTGATGTTGCAAGGTTGATTTTCAGCCGTGAGGCACCAGGTGAAGACAGAGAGCCTCCGTTCTCACTCGTAACAAGTCACAAGTCATGTAGTTAACTATCACAATTACTCTGGAGCTTTTTTATTAAGGTAAAAAAAACGTAGCATAGCCACGGGAGAAATCCTGCTTAGCTCCTCTTTAGAAAAAGAGAAAAAAAAGACTGGGGGGACGGTGCACCCTCGCGTCCAACGGCCACTACTGGACGGCAGAGTGACAGGCTGCTGTCGTGCTTTTGACTGTCATGTGATAGAGGAAATATGACCATAGCCGGATATTGAAATTGATCAAAAATGTATCGTGATCCCAAATCGAGATTGTTTTATCGCCCAGCCCTATGCACGTGCTAGCTAGCTAGCGCTGTCACTGTAACCGGATGTTTTGACTGTTTAAAGCAGAAGTAAGCGGAATTTTTGCGTTAATATAGCCTAAGTCTTAAAGTCCCTGGAAAGTGAAATTGGAGTTTTGTTTCAAAATATATTAAAAGTGTTCAAAATGTATTGATAAAAACATGCAAAAAGACCAATTTTTGTGCAGTGCTTAATTTTAGAGGTTAGGGTTTCACAGTTTCACTCTGCTTCAGTGGTCTTTGTTTTTAAGGGCAGGCTTACAGGGGGCGCCGTGACGCACTGGCGTCCCTACTTTCATAACTCCTCCCATGTGCACAGTAATATTATAAATACTTCAAGAATGCCAAGGAGCGTCTGCTGCCACTACCCCTGGAGCTACCAGCGCCGCCGGAGCTACCAGTCCACTAGCTTGGTCTCTGTCTTAATAAAATGTAATGCAGACTTATCAGGTCATTGTAAAACATTTATTTAAACGCTAACGCTATCAGGGTAGCGGAGATCCGTGTGCCCCCAGCATATTTCCCTCACTGCTCAGTGTGTATCGGAGACATTCAGATAAGAGCTGGACTCAGACTCAGGCTCAAGCCCGTAGCTGCTCGGGTACGATGTGACAGTTAGCAGTAGGCCATTTGATTGACAGTTGAAACTTGACGAAGCTCAGCAAGTGGGCGGGGCTTTGGTGCCTGCAGCAGACATCCAGAGCTGCGAGAACTGCCTCATTTAGTCATTTTAAAACCTAATTTCACCTACTAAACGAATTTTTCTAGCATCCAAAATTGGCAGGATGGTTAATAGGACATATGTCTGGGATGTGATTAACTCAGAAAACGAATCCAGTGTCACTTTCCAGGGACTTTAAATAATTATATCTTCCAAGGGCAATCACTTACATAGAGTTCAAAAAATCTTCAAACAAAGGAGCGCTTCGTGGACTCGTTGTTTAAAAAGAGGTGCTCTTTGGAAAGGGATCAATGATGTGAGAAAACAAAAGAAAAATTCCAAGGCACTCTCTTACCTATAAAATGCCTTTATTAAATTATGGCATGGTCAACATGGCGTCTAGCCTTCATCAGGGAGTCAAATGGAGTAGGACAGGAACAATGGCTAGACGCCGAAACGCGTTGGAGTTTTTAATTGTCATGTTGACCATGCCATAATTTAATAAAGGCATTTTATAGGTGCCTTGGAATTTTTCTTTTATTTTCTCACTTACATAGAGTGTTTGGTCTGAAACACGGGTCTGTCAGTCACTCTGCTCTGCTGTAAGCCGAGGAGAAAACTTTCCTTGTATCCTGCAAGCTTTATCCAATGAGGAGAGAGATCGGCATAAAGGGCTGTGTGTGCAGCCAAGGGATGCGCGTGAATGTGGTGACGTAGGGATGGGGACCAATAGATCCATGATGAGGGTGGGGGCTGCTAACTCCATCGGCTGACAAGAGGTTAGCCAAAACGACCGGATCGCTTACTTCTGCTTTAAGTAGAAATACTGTTAAGTTGATGAAATTTTACCTGAGTAAAATTGAAATTACTGGTGTAAAAAAACACTCAAGTAAAAGTAAAAAGTCACTCAGAGTAGGGATGCACCGAATATTCAGTAACTGAATATATTCGGCCGAATATTGCAAAAAAAGCAACATTCGGTATTTGATGGAATGAGCGAAAAGCAAGGCCGAATAAAAAAAATAAAAAAACCCCAGATAAATACGCGATCGCGCGACTATCGAAACGGCAGCTTAAAGGGACAGTTCAATATTTTGGCAAATTGGCCAATTGCCATAATCGCTATAGTCATAGCAGTAGGTTCGTTACCTTCATTTGTCGGTGTAAGCTATTTTTAGAACGGCGGAGCAGAGCAGCAGGCTGCTCAGAGCTACGCTATGGAGGCTAAAGGAATTTTTTGGTTTCCCTCATCAAACTCATCAAATACAAAATCCCAAAACTCCAAAACGCTTTCGTGGACAAGTTGTGACCTGCACATTCACCACGCTATGAAATAATAACGGAACGTTACGAGACAGAGTTGTTTTAGAGGTAAGTACAGAGACTGCTTGCTGAAAAACTGTCCCTGAACGCAACACGCATCAGCGGTTTTGCATGAATTTACCTCTAAAACAACTCATAACGTTCCGTTATTATCTCATAGCGTGGTGAATGTGCAGGTCACAACTTGTCCACGACAGCCTTTTGGAGTTGTTGGGTTGTGTATTTGATGAATTTGATGAGGGAAACCAAGAAATTCCCTTAGCCTCCATAGCATAGCCCTGAGCAGCCTGCTGCTCCGTTCCGCCATTCTAAAAATAGCTTACACCGACAATTAAAGGTAACAAACCTACTGCTATGACTATAGCGATTATGGCAATGGGCCAATTTGCCAAAATGTTGAACTATCCCTTTAAACCCCAGCTTTATTAGTAAGTGACTCCTACTGCTGAGCAGTGGGGGGTAAGCTGCACAGCGACCGCGCGCACCGTTGCACGTCGCTCCAAGAGCCCGGTGCGTCCTGTCTGCAGCGGAGACTAGGGATGGGAAATCGGCCCTATATTCAGATCATTCGATCGTGGACACTGTCGATCGCCGATAGGCGATCCAATCGCGGGGGGGGCGGGGGGGGGGGGCAATTACGTCATCTTAAAAAAAAAAAAAAAAAACTTGCTATATCGTCCACACACACAGACAAGCGCGCATGCATGACGCGCGGGTCGGGATTTTTTTCCTACCCGCGAGTCCCGAAGTATTTCGACCCGCCCCGCACCACCGCATCTATTTTCACAACCCGCCCCGCCGCTATTAAACGTCAGACAGCGGCTTTTTATTTTGAAAGGGCAGACAGAGGCGCTGTGTTGCCGGTAGCTTGTCAGTGTGGAGCTCGTGAGGAGTGGGAGTCACAGCGCAGCGAGTGCAGCCGCCGCGGCCGCCGCCTCTCCCTCTCCCCCTCCCCGGTCTGCTCTCTGCTCTCAGTGAAACCAACCCCGCTCTGCGGATGCTCCCAGCCGCCGTCTCACCCGGTTCCCTCACACCTCCGCCGGCTTTCCCGTCAACATCAGCGCGCCCCTGATAACACACTCTGGACTTCATCATCAGTTTTTTTAATGACCCGCCCCCCGCACAGCCTGCGTCCGCGGCATGCACCTCCGAAAAAAAAAAGATGCAACAGGGTGTGTAATTAAGAGTTTAATATTCACTCCTCTGTTGCACAGATCCAAGGGCTCTGTATGCAGACATGTTGCTCCACAAAATATTTTTCAAGTAGCACAGGTTCTAGAGATTATTTCTTTAACATCTTATGGCAGTAAATTAATTAAAGATCGCCTTAAAGATCACCATTTGAAAAAAAAATCACGATCGTCCCTTCGATCGCCGATAGACGATCCGATCGAAAATCACTCCATCCCTAGCGGAGACACGGCCACTGAGAGGCTGAGTGAGGGGATCGTTCCTGTAGGAACGCACCTTTTAATGAATCAAACCAAACACCCTGAACAGCATGCTGAGTACGAGAGGGAGAGACGGCTGCAGCAGTTTAAAGTTCCTCATCCCAGCTGTCGCCCACTCCGTCCGTGGCCGCCGTCTTTTAAAACAGTGTTTCCCAACCTTGGGGTCGGGACCCCACGTGGGGTCACCTGAAATTCAAATGAGGTCGCCTGAAATGTCAAGTAGCCTAATTGATGAATTAAAAAAAAAAAATCTGACCAAGAAATGTTAGGAACCACTGTTTTAAAAGACACTTGGGTTTTTTTTGGAATGTACTTGCATAGATCTTTCAGCACTCACAATTGACCGATATAAATGAAAAACTTAATTTAACTTGTGCTTTTTTGATGAGCAACGGCAACTGGAATATTCAAAAACTGTCAGAATAGTCAATAAACATTTACTTTCTTTGAAAATTAAGTCTAAAAATATTTTATTTATCCAATAGGCCCTATTAAAAAAAAAAAAGAAAAACTTTAAAACCACTTTTGGTATTCGGTATTATTCGGTTATTCGGCCAAGCGTTTTGATTTTATTCGGTATTCGGCTTCGGCCAAAAAAAATGCCATTCGGTGCACCCATCGCTCAGAGACTTCCAGCCAATCAGAGGCTCATAGCAGGAGCAAAATTCCTTGAGCTCAGAGTAGCGTCTCAGACTAGCATCCACTGAGAAGATCATTGTGGTTCAGAGAGACTGCAGTTATGAGTGACAGTATGAAGACACTGTTGTTCATGATGTGTTTCATTGTTTCTGCAGGTGATCAGCACCTGTTGAAGATTGAAGCAGAGGATCCTCCTGAGTTGACCTCTAGTCTGGATCAGGAGAACCCAGGGAGTCTACAAGTTAAAGAAGAAAAGGAGGAACTATCGACCACTCAAGAGTTCCCCCTCATTGCTGTTTATATAAAGAGTGAGGATGAGGAGGAGAAACCTCAGTCCCTACAATCTCATCACAGACAAACTGAGGCAGAGCCTCCATCCAGCAGCTCAGCTGAACAGATGGAGGCCGATGGACACGACCGTGGAGGATCTGGACCAGCCAGGAACTCAGATCAACATAAATATCTTCAACCAGATACAGATGATGAGGTCTCAGAGACTGAAGACAGTGATGATTTCTGGAGTGAAACCAGAGCACCTGAGTCAGGTTTGAACAGTGAAGCTGTTCATGTAAGTGATGAAGAATGTAACACTAGTAAGAAGTCTCACTGCTGCTCAGAGTGTGAGAAAACATTTAGCAAAACCACGGCTTTGAAGATACACATGAGGATCCATACAGGAGAGAAACCATTTGACTGTGCTACCTGTGGTAAACAATTTAGTCAAAGAGGGAATCTTAAACAACACATGAAAGTCCATACAGGAGAGAAACCATTTGAATGTCCGATCTGTGGTAAAACATTTAGGCAAAGAAGTAGTCTTACAGAGCACATACGAGTCCATACAGGAGAGAAACCATTTGAATGTCCAACCTGTGGTAAAACATTTAGTCATAGATGTAGTCTTACAGAGCACATGAGACTCCATACAGGAGAGAAACCATTTGAATGTCCAACCTGTGGTAACACATTTAGGCAAAGGTGTATTCTTATAGAGCACATGAAAGTCCATACAGGAGAGAAACCATTTGAATGTCCAACGTGTGGTAAAACATTTAGGCAAAGATGTAGTCTTACAGAGCACATGAGAGTCCACACAGGAGAGAAACCATTTGAATGTCCTACCTGTGGGAAACATTTTAGACATCGAGGGAGTTTTAATATGCACTTGAGACTCCACACACAGGAAGAAACCATTTAGTTGTGCTATGTGGGAAATGATTTACCCAGAAGAAAAAGATTTTCTTCTGGGTAAATCCTTTCAAGAGTCCATTCAAAAGCGAAGCCATTTGGTTGCGGTGTTTATGGGGAAACATTTATGGAGCTGGAGAATTTGGCTGCACATGGATGCACACATGAAATCCCATCAAGGAGGGAAACCTTTTCAGTTGCTGTCTTGAGAAGCACATGAAAGTCCATAGAGAAGTTAAACCATTTTCTTGTAGTGTGTGTGGAGTACATGTAAGGCAGTAGGTAGTCTTAAGACACCTTAAGTCATTTAGTTGCAGTTTTGTGATGACACATTTTGTCAACAGGAAGATCTTTATGTGTACACAAAAATCAATGTAGGAGAGTAAACGTACAGTTGAAGTGTTTGTGGCCGTCACTTCTCTGATGTTTCTGGCAAGAAGAGACGTAGGAGTGTTATGTAAACTCAGGACTGTTACTGAAGGCAGCAGCACTGGGTGTGACAGCCTGGTCGCACTGGACGCGGAACCGAAGCGCAGCGCCCTGGAGCGGAGGCAGTTTTAGATAGGCGCACATGTTAACTGGTCTGCCTGGTCGCACATCTCGCGCTCTGGACCGCAGTGCGCGCGCCTGGAGCGCTTCAGATCGGTTAATTTCTATTTTTCACGCGAGCTGCGCGCGCCGAGAGCGCCGTCTGTCAAGATGGATAGACCAGATCGTACCAGACAGGAAGTCGGGCACCGAAAAGGCGAGAGAATCCGGTCAATTTTCAAAATAAAATAATTAAATGATGATTAACAAAGTTGTTGTTTGTCCATCTAAACATATTTGACCGTTGCGTCTGCACATGAGACACACACACACATGTTTAAAATGACGTGTGTGTGGAAAACCGAGTGAATACGAGTATGAACGACTGCAGTCGATCTCTGACCGGCGCGGAGAGAGGAGGAGAAGTACGCTCCCAGTGCGACCACCCAAGCGCCCGAGAAACCGCGCCCATTGCGCTCGCGCAGCTTCCGCGTGCAGTGTGACCAAGGGGTGAGGCTGCTGTTGAACTGTAACAGCTCATCAAAACACAGTGAAAATGAATTTCACATGTTATGCATTTTGTTTATGATTTTAATTGTATGAAATGGGTTGTTCATGAAATTAATGCTACAAATAAATTACAGCAGTAAGTGAGAATAGAGTTGTTGGTTGAGCTGAACTATAACAGCTCATTCCAACACAATAAAATCTGTCATTGTTTTTTTTTTTCAAGTGTAGCAAATTCTGTAAAAATCTTTTTCTGGTATAGTTGTACCTGAGGGGTCATGACACTGCAAACTACACAACACATTAAGAAAAACGCGCTGCAAAAGTCACAACACAACACATTAAGAAAAACACACGGAAAAAGTCACAACACAACACATTAAGAAAAACGCACTGCAAAAGTCACAACACATTAAGAAAAAGCGCTGCAAACTCCACAACATGTTTACTGTAGAGAGATCCCCCTGCCTGCACGTGTGGAGCATGGAGATCCATGGTGTGGAGACGGCTGTGCATCACTTTCAAGTGTCCCTTGGAAACACTTCCGTTATGTTGTGGAGTTTGCAGCGCGTTTTTCTTAATGTGTTGTGTTGTGGGATTTGAAGCGTGTTTTTCCTTAATGTGTTGTGTTGTGGAGTTTGCAGCGTCCTGACCCCTCAGGGCCACCGTACACTGGGGCACCTTTAGTGCATGTTTTTGTAGTGTTTTGTGTTATTACACCCCAGGCTAGTGGGAATAGGCACATACCTAGTAGTCTGCCTCCCACTGATTTTAGTTTTCAGTTACAGTTAATTGTGTGTTTATCCGGCCTTTTAGATTTATTCCATTAATAAAATTACTTTTACATTTCTGTTAATTAATTATTTTGTCCTACTCATCTTGTGTTCTTTCTCCTTTTTCTAACGGCTCCAGCTTTCGAAGGTTTATCCTTGATTTATTATCACAATAAAATATTTAATTTACTTACTGTCTCTGCCTCCTTAGTCTATGTTCATACCAGCCGTACGTGCCTGACGCGGAGTGATAGCCTGTGCTGTGATAAGGTTTTAGAATAGTAGCTGTGGTATCCACCTTTTCATAGATAGATAGATAGATAGATAGAGTGGTATATGTGTTGATGAAAAGAAGTGATCACCGCTTGCATACAAAAAGGAGTTTATTACAAAAAGGACAATGTGACAAAAATGAAGAATCATGGAGAGCCTCTGGTGCCAATGTGAGATCTTTCTCCCTGTCTTAACCCAAACCCCCTCTCTATTATGTTGGCTTTATCCTCAACACTCCACCTTCACCAACAAAGAGGTACCACTATCCAGATATTCCATAACCTCTAACCTTCACCTTCACCGACACGTTCTCCAATCAGATCGCTACTCTAGATGGCATCACCCTGACCCCGAGTACAACCGCGAGGAACCTTGGAGTCATTTTTGACCAGGACCTTTCCTTTAACTCCCACATAAAGCACGTGACTAGGACCGCCTTCTTCCATCTGCGCAGTATCACTAAGATTAGGAATATCCTCTCCCAGAGTGATGCTGAGAAACTAGTACATGCATTTATCACTTCTAGGCTAGACTACTGCAACTCTCTCCTGTCAGGATGTCCGAAAAACTCTCTAAAGAGTCTCCAGCTGGTCCAGAATGCCGCAGCGAGGGTTTTGACAGGAGTTAGGAAGAGAGAGCACATCTCTCCCACCTTAGCTTCTCTCCACTGGCTTCCTGTAGGATTTAGAATAGACTTCAAAATCCTTCTGCTGACTTATAAGGCTCTTAATGATAAAGCTCCAACCTATCTGAAAGAACTAATCATTCCTTACTGTCCTACCAGAGCACTCCGCTCCCAGAATGCAGGTCTGTTAGTGACTCCCAGTATCTCTAAAAACAGACTGGGAGGTAGAGCCTTCAGTTACCGGGCTCCTTTACTGTGGAACCAGCTCTCTCCATGGGTCAAAGAGGCAGACACTCTAACTACATTTAAGTCTAGACTTAAGACCTTCCTTTATGACAGAGCTTTTAGTTAGGGCTGGTTCAGGTAGCTCTGAACCATTTTATAGCTACGCTGCTATAGGCTTAGACTGCTGGGGACACATCTGGTTACACAGAGCCCTCTCCTCCTCTTCTCTTCTCTCCTCTCCTCTCCTCTCCTCTCCTCTCCTCTCCTCAGTATATTTTTGAACTGTCATTTTCTGCTGTACTTTGTAGTTTGGCCTTGGTGTCTCGCACTCTCTCTGTGTTTCCTCAGATCCACCGGAGCTCCATCTCTCTGCACCAGCCGCCGCCTGCATCGCCCCCCCCTCCCTCCCCTTCCCCTGCTGTTAGACCGGCCTCCCCTTCCTTCCCATGGACCAATCTGCCACCCAGCCCTCCCATCGAGCTGGCCAGCTCTCCCTGCCCCCCGCCCCCCCCGCCCCCTCCCCTCACCAGAGACTGCCTTCATCAACTCCTGCTAACATTTCCATATTTCGCACATTCTGTGACAAACTGTAAACTGTTTTCTTGTCTGTAACAACATCTATTGCACGTCTGTCCGCCCTTTTCCCTGTTAAAAGGGTTTCCATGGAGTTTTTCCTCAGTCGATGTGAGGGTCTAAGGACAGAGGATGTTGTTACGATGCCATGTAAAGCCCTTTGAGACAAACTGTTTGTAAAAACGGGCTATACAAATAAAATTGCCTTGCCTTGCCTTGCCTTGCCTTGCCTTCAGACAAAGGAAAAACAAAGCATCAAATTACCCCAAAAACCAAACCCCCACAGAGAAAGGGAGGATAACAAGGAACACAGACATTTCTCATTCCACACAACAGGCAAAATACATGACACATCCCACAAGACAGAGAATCATCACCTTCCTCTATTGCACTACTAAGCAAGTAATCTAACATCCTTATATACTATGCTGCTCATAAATGTATATATGCGCCTTTAAAATCTGTATTTATTTGTATTTATTCTGTAAGAATATAAACTATCGCTCTTCACAAATAGAGTTGCTGATGTTCTTCAAATTTGAATTGAACTGAACTGAGTTGTAGTGGGGCAGATTAGCTCAATATTTTACACCAATCGTTCACTTTGTGATAAAAGCATGAGATTTGGTGGATGTGTTGGTGAATATGTCTCAGACAAATCTGGATATTGGGCCACCTCAAAAGCGCCCCCTAGTGGCCGTGGCAGCCATTTGTTATGCGAATAAATGAATGATTAATATAAACTGCCATTTTAATAATACCAACTGGTGATGTATTGTATATTGTTGGAAAGCCTGATTAGTCACCTTTACAACGAGGTACAGCTTGTAAGGATCGTGCATTCATGGAATGAGCAACGGGGCTAAACGTGTGGGTAGCGCACCCCAAAAATGTGCATCCCCTGTGGGGCGGATTAGCTCAATAATCGACCAATTGATTTATACAAAAACACTACTGGAGAGTTCATTTTTCTCTGATAAAGAATGGTTTTACCATCTCAGCGACCTTTCCATTTGATTCATGGTGTCATAATTATTGGAAAAAGTGTGTTCATTTGTCTTTGTATGATGTCTGGTTTAGGAGTTATGAAAATTGGCATTTTCGCCATTCGTGCAGACATAAATTCAAAATGGCCGGCAAAAAACCCCCATGGAACATCAGATGACCCGGGCAACAAGCAAAAATCTTAAGTAGACATCTTAAGGGTCCTTAAAAACCAAAAATGTTTTAAACATATCCAGCAACACATCTACCAAATGTTGTGCTTCTGTCACAAAATAAACAATTCTTGTGATTTATTGAGCTAATCCGCCCCACAGGGGATGCACATTTTTGGGGGGCGCTACCCACACGTTTAGCCCCGTTGCTCATTCCATGAATGCACAATCCTTACAAGCTGTACCCCGTTGTAAAGGTGACTAATCAGGCTTTCCAACAATATACAATACATCACCAGTTGGTATTATTAAAAGGGCAGTTTATATTCATCATTCATTTATTCGCATAACAAATGGCTGCCACGGCCACTAGGGGGCGCTTTTGAGGTGGCCCAATATCCAGATTTGTTTGAAACATATTCACCAACACATCCACCAAATTTCATGCTTTTATCACAAAGTGAACGATTGTTTAGCTAATCCGCCCCACTATTGAGGATAATATACCACAATGGAATTGCAAATCATCTCCAACCATCAATATCTGCACTGTTTCTGCTGTCAGCAAGTACTTTAAGTTTCCTGTGGTTCCTCTTCATGTTCTCCACCAGGTGCGGTATACCTTCCCTGTACAGCAGCTCATTTCCACTGATCTGACGCAGTTTTGATATCATGTCCTCCAACAGCCTCATCACAGGATCCAGCAGGATCAGATGTCGGGTCTGCAGCTCCGCCACACTCCCCACCCCACTCAGCAGCCCCAGCTGAGTGACCGTTCGTCTAATTTTATCCTGAATATCAGCAACAACCCTACGCTTCACAGACATGTCACGAAGTTTGGCTTCTGTCTCACGAATCTTATTGTCAGCTGCTGAGATGTCACGACAAGCTTCACTGATCCAGGAATTGTGGCGCTGTATTTGGTTAGAATAATGGTTCACGTCAGATGTCCAGTTATCTACTTGTCGACGAGCTTCGTCCGCAGCTTCAGAGGCCCGGTCCATGTCAGATTGAGCATTAACAATCATAATTGGTCCTGAAATTCAAGTAGATTAATGATGAAACACATCGATGACAAATATTGTAACAGAAAACTATAGAGCCAAGTGCCCTTTTTCATTTCAGTGGGATACATACAGTGATCATTTTATTGTTATAAAATAACTAATAACATGGTGCATTTACTCACCAAGAATCCAACCCACAATTGGAATAAAAGTAATACCAATCCCTGTGTTTCGTGTTCTCTCTGCTTCATCCCACTTTGCTCTCATGTCACTCAGGGTGTTTTCTGCTGACCGCAGGCTTCTCGTGGCTGTTGCTAAAGCTCGGTTGTGACTGTTTAGAGTGGACTGGAGTGATGACAGCTGTATATTCAATTTATTCAACTCTTCAGTCTTCTGGCTTTTCTGCTGTGCTAACTGACTATGCTCTACAGTGAGAGTCGCAGTTGCCCTATCCACTTGTTGAAGCTCTTTTTTGGCTATCTGCTCTGACTCTTCCATCTGCTGCTTCATGTTCTCAATCTGTTGTCTGATATCATCAAAGGTCTGGGATCCAGGAAGGACCATGTCTGCATTGATACTGAGGAGGATCCCCGAGACAGTGATGAAGGAAGTGAGTCCACTCTTCAGTGGTACCATCAGACTATTGGACAGACTCAACTCCACTTGCTGCCCTCCAGGCCTGTGATGCAGACAGGAAAGGGTTAAAGCTTAGTTACATAATAGAAAGAGCTGAGGAGAGTCCACTGCTAAATTTTATTGTAATGGTAAACAGATTAATTTGCCAGATTCACTTAAAATTCCAGGTCTAATTAACAGAAATGAGAAATAATCATGTTTAAATGAACTCTGTGACATACAGCAGGCAATGGCATGGTTTAATTTAGTACAGGTGACAGGGTGAAATTTCAGTACAGTAGAGTCTAATATACGTACCCATAATAAACAACACTATCCATGATCTCAACGTTACAGCTGGATGCTTGATCTCTGCAAAATGAAAACAAATACTTTGATCATCTTATACAGGAGGAAAGTCAATGGAACAACAGACTCAAGGGGATTTCCAAAGCCTGGTTACAAAGTGCATGTTACAGGTCAAATACACAATTTGAATATTTTCAATTGTAATGACAAAAATCAGTGATAATAATTAGTGCTTGACATGCTGAGACCGCCGTGGTCCCTCTGTGTAATTTGATATTCAGCTCCTGTGCCCATATCTTCTTTTTCTTGGGGCCTCCCTTCTATAGCCTATAACTCAGCCGCATGCGTGCTGACGAGGACAAGAGGGCGGGAGCACATTACACCGGTTTTAGAGTCGCTGCATTGGCTCCCCGTCTGCTTCAGGATCGATTTTAAGCTTCTTTTACTGTTTCTTAAATGTCTTAACGGCCTTGCGCTCTCTTACTTATCTGACCTGCTTTTACCATATCAACCCTTGCGGACTCTGAGGTCCTCCAGCACCGGCCTTTTATCCATACCAAAACCCAGAACTAAAACCCACGGTGAGGCGGCATTTAGCCACTATGGTCCCCACTCGTGGAACAGCCTGCCGGAGAGTCTCAGGACTGCAGAGACTGTTGATATTTTTAAAGGAAGGTCAAAGACACACCTTTTTAATCAGGCTTTTAATCCTGCCTGGGGGCTGCCCAACCCTCATACATGTTTACCCGAGGAGGACAAAAATTTACATGGAAATAACGCCATAAAAACAGTATACCTTTAAATAGCGTTAAATATTCTAATCTAATACAATACCAAACAATAACACATCGACATTAAACACAAAACCGGAGCTTTGAGGTTTTTTTTTTTGTTAGTTTTTTTTGGGTGACACATAATGCCAGATTGAAAAGGAAATTTAGTTAAGCTGAATACACTGTTTGGAAAAGGAATGGAAAACGGGATAGATAGTGTAAGCCAAGTAGGCTGTGAATCTGTCAACAAGTGGCTAGAAAGTTCATGTGTAAACATGCATGATGACTACACTGATTTCATGCTCACAACATGATTACAGATATCTGAGATATGTCTGCACACTTACCTCTTCAGGGAGCCTCTGCTGTCCCGTCAGTGCTCATATAAACAAGCTTAGACCCATCTTTTATACTTAGAGTCGTGGGAAGGAGGGGTTGGGAGTTGGGTCAAGGAGGTTGGGCTGTGATCACGTGGTTTCTGGGAAAATTGTAAAAGTTAAAGAGTTTGACTTTCGATTTTACTAATCTCTCTCTCTTTCTCTCTCTCTCTCTCTCTCTCTCTCTCTCTCTCTCTCTCTCTCACACACACACGCACGCACGCACGCACGCACGCACGCACACACACACGCACGCACACACACACACACACACCCTTGTAATGTTATCTTTGTGAGGACACTCATTGACATAATGTATTCCCTAGCCCCTTACCCTAACCTTAACCATCCAAAACAAATGCCTAACTTTAAGCATTACTCTTAACCTAATTATAACCTAAAGTCTTAACCCTGTAACAGCCCTTGGAAAAAGTGACGACCGGCCAAAATGTCCTCACTTCCCAAAAATTGGGAAGTGACCGGGAGTGGATGAAACATTTTTGAGTAACATCTTGGAGTACTTTTTGGCCAGACATCAAAATGTGGCCAAACTAGTGACAAGTATATGCTATTACAGTAAATGGTGTAGCTTTTATCTCTGCGACACAGAACAGAAAATGCATTAGTCTCAAACACAAGGAGTGAAATGTCACAATTCACCCCATATAGTCTGGGTTAGTTGTAACACACCGTAAATGCCACAGTTAGAGGTAGAGTGAGGTGCTGCCTTATCGATAACGCCTTATTGCGTGCCACTGCTGCACATAGATGAGCCGTGACAGTGGAGCGACTTAAACCTTTGTAAAGCTAAAGTATGGCTCATTCTATAGGTGAGTGTGTCAGGTTTTTGTGTTGATCATGATGAAAGTTGGTTTCTTTGAAAGTTGCTACAGCCTCTTCTGAACCACAGTTTTGGGTCATGATAACACAAAGCCTGGAGTGGTCACAGCTTTTCACAGCCTTTTCCCCACTGAATTATTTATTTATTATGCAATATTATAGAATTTGATGGCCGTGTGATGCATCACATCTGCTCCTTTGTTGAAGGAGTTTCCTGAGCTGCAAACCAACACCATGTCCCCATCTAGTGGTCAGATTTCAGTACTACAAGACCTTGTCCCATAAAGAGAACAGAAAACATCAAGGCAACATAACAGATTTATTCCCAAGTAAATGACATATACATATACAAAGATAGATTGATTTTGATTAAAAAAGAAGAAGAAGAAGATATTAGATTTTAGACTTTAAGAAGGTCACATGTCAAAACATCAGCACCACGTCCAGTTTTATCTTGAACTACACAACATTCAGGTCGGCATCTTACAGTAATGGATGACTGATGTTTGTTCATTTTGAGAACAGACAAAACAAAAGTTTGGATTGAATAGAAGAACAGAGCACAGAACCTGCTGAAGTCTCCTCCCACTTTTGACACTGGTACAACCAAGTTTTTCAGATGGTTACACAAGCATACACTTTTGTAGAACAATTTTGATTACTGTAAACCAAACTGAGTGAGTGACAGAGAGACATTTGCAGTTACAAAAAGTCACTGTGGTGCCCAGCCATGTCTCTTTATCTAGATGGATGGATGGATGGATGGATAGATAGATAGTGTGGTATATGTGTTGATGAAAAGAAGTGATCACCGCTGACATGTCTTTACTTGCACACAAAAAGGAGTTCATTGCAAAAAGGACAATGTGACAAAAATGAAGAATCATGGAGAGCCTCTGGTGCCAATGTGAGATCTTTCTCCCTGTCTTAACCCAAACCCCCTCTGTTGGCTTTATCCTCAACACTCCACCTTCACCAACAAAGAGGTACCACTATCCAGATATTCCATAACCTCTAACCTTCAGACAAAGGAAAAACAAAGCATCAAATAACTCCCAAAAACCAAACCCCCACAGAGAAAGGGAGAATAACAAGGAACACAGACATTTCTCATTCCACACAACAGGCAAAATACATGACACATCCCACAAGACAGAGAATCATCACCTTCCTCTATTGGACTACTAAGCAACTAATCTAACATCCTTATATACTATGCTGCTCATAAATGTATATGTGCGTGCCTTTCTCTCCGTTAACATCTGTATTTATTTGTATTTATTCTGTAAGAATAAAAACTATCGCTCTTCACAAATAGAGTTGCTGATGTTCTTCAAATTTGAATTGAACTGAGCTGAGTTGAGGATAATATACCACAATGGAATTGCAAATCATATGTAACCATTAATATCTGCACTGTTTCTGCTGTCAGCAAGTTCTTTAAGTTTCCTGTGGTTCCTCTTCATGTTCTCCACCAGGCTCGGTATACCTTCCCTGTACAGCAGCTCATTTCCACTGATCTGACGCAGTTTTGATGTCATGTCCTCCAACAGCCTCATCACAGGCTCCAGCAGGATCAGGCGTCGGGTCTGCAGCTCCGCCACACTCCCCACCCCACTCAGCAGCCCCAGCTGAGTGACCGTTTGTCTAATTTTATCCTGAATATCAGCAACAACCCTACGCTTCACAGACATGTCACGAAGGTTGGCTTCTGTCTCACGAATCTTATTGTCCATTGCTGAGATGTCACGACGAGCTCGACTGATCAAGGAATAGTGGCGCTGTATTTGGTTAGAATAATGGTTCACGTCATATACCCAGTTATTTACTTCTCGACGAGCTGCGTCCACAGCTTCAGAGGCCTGGTCCATGTCAGATTGACCAACACCAATCATAATTGGCCCTGAAATTAAAGTAGATTAATGATGAAACACATCAATGACAAATATTGTAACAGAAAACTATACAGCCAAGTCCCCTTTTTCATTTCAGTGGGATACATAGTGATCATTTTATTGTGTTAAAAAATAACTCATAACATGGTGTATTTACTCACCAGCAATCCAACCCACAATTGGAATAAAGGTAATACCAATCCCTGCATCTCGTAATTCCTGTGCTTCATCCATCTTTGCTCTCATTCTCCTCACGGTGTCTTCTGCTGACCGCAGGTTCCACCTGGCTGTAGCTAAAGCTTTGTTGTAATTCTTTAGAGTGGACTGGAGTGATGACAGCTGTATATTCAAATTATTCAACTTATTATTTTTCTGTTTTTTCTCCTTCTCTAACTGACTATGCTGTACAGTGAGAGTCGCAGTTTCCCTATCCACTTGTTCAAGCTTTGTTTTGGCCAAGCGCTCTGACATTTCCATCTGCTGCTTCATGTTTATTATCTGTCGTCTGATATCATCAAAGGTCTGGGATCCAGGAAGGATCATGTCTGCATTGATACTGAGGAGGATCCCTGAGACAGTGATGAAGGAAGAGAGTCCACTCTTCAGTGGTACAATCAGACTATTGGACAGACTATACTCCACATACTGCCCTCCAGACCTGTGATGTAGACAGGAAAGGGTTAAAGCTTAGTTACATAATAGAAAGAGCTGAGGAGAGTCCACCGCTAAATTTTATTGTAATGGTAAACAGATTAATTTGCCACATTCACTTAAAATTCCAGGTGTAATTAACAGAAATGAGAAATAATCATGTTTAAATGAATTGTGTGCAACAAAACTCTCTGTGACATACAGCAGGCAATGGCATGGTTTAATTTAGTACAGGTGACAGGGTGAAATTTCAGTACAGTAGAGTCTAATATACGTACCCATAATAAACAACACTATCCATGATCTCAAAGTTACAGCTGGATGCTTGGTCTCTGCAAAATGAAAACAAATACTTTGATCATCTTATACAGGAGGAAAGTCAATGGAACAACAGACTCAAGGGGATTTCCAAAGCCTGGTTACAAAGTGCATGTTACAGGTCAAATACACAATTTGAATATTTTCAATTGTAATGACAAAAATCAGTGAGAATAATTAGTGCTTGACATGCTGAGACCACCGTGGTCCCTCTGTGTAATTTGATATTCAGCTCCTGTGCCCATATCTTCTTTTTCTTGGGGCCTCCCTTCTATAGCCTATAACTCAGCCGCATGCGTGCTGACGAGGACAAGAGGGCGGGAGCACATTACACCGGTTTTAGAGTCGCTGCATTGGCTCCCCGTCTGCTTCAGAATCGATTTTAAGCTTCTTTTACTGTTTCTTAAATGTCTTAACGGCCTTGCGCTCTCTTACTTATCTGACCTGCTTTTACCATATCAACCCTTGCGGACTCTGAGGTCCTCCAGCACCGGCCTTTTATCCATACCAAAACCCAGAACTAAAACCCACGGTGAGGCGGCATTTAGCCACTATGGTCCCCACTCATGGAACAACCTGCCGGAGAGCCTCAGGACTGCAGAGACTGTTGATATTTTTAAAGGAAGGTCAAAGACACACCTTTTTAATCAGGCTTTTAATCCTGCCTGGGGGCTGCCCAACCCTCATACATGTTTACCTGAGGAGGACAAAAATATCCATGGAAAAAACGCCATAAAAACAGTATACCTTTAAATACCGTTAAATATTCTAATCTAATACAATAAAATCACCTTAAAACAATAACACATCGACATTAAACACAAAACTGGAGCTTTGAGGGTTTTTTTTTTGTTAGTTTTTTTTGGGTGACACATAATGCCAGATTGAAAAGGAAATTTAGTTAAGCTGAATACACTGTTTGGAAAAGGAATGGAAAACGGGATAGATAGTGTAAGCCAAGTAGGCTGTGAATCTGTCAACAAGTGGCTAGAAAGTTCATGTGTAAACATGCATGATGACTACACTGATTTCATGCTCACAACATGATTACAGATATCTGAGATATGTCTGCACACTTACCTCTTCAGGGAGCCTCTGCTGTCCTGTCAGTGCTCAAAAAAAGAAGCTTAGACCCATCTTTTATACTTAGAGTCGTGGGAAGGAGGGGTTGGGAGTTGGGTCAAGGAGGTTGGGCTGTGATCACGTGGTTTCTGGGAAAATTGTAAAAGTTAAAGAATTTGACTTTCGATTTTACTAATCTCTCTCTCTCTTTCTCTCTCTCTCTCTCTCTCTCTCCCTCTCTCTCTCTCTCACTCGCATGCACGCACACACGCACGCACGCACGCACACACACACACACACACACCCTTGTAATGTTATCTTTGTGAGGACACTCATTGGCATAATGTATTCCCTAGCCCCTTACCCTAACCTTAACCATCCAAAACAAATGCCTAACTTTAAGCATTACTCTTAACCTAACTTAAACCTAATTATAATCTAAAGTCTTAACCCTGTAACAGCCCTTGGAAAAAGTGACGACCGGCCAAAATGTCCTCACTTCCCAAAAATTGGGAAGTGACCGGGAGTGGATGAAACATTTTTGAGCAACATCTTGGAGTACTTTTTGGCCAGACATCAAAATGTGGCCAAACTAGTGACAAGTATATGCTATTAAGAGATGCTGGACAGACAAGCGGGCACATTTACGTAATACGTTTGTTTGCATGCTCATGGACTCCACTAATGAGCGGCTGGACTCAATGAATAGAAACATTCAAGAGCAAAAAGACAGCATCCACTACACACAGTGGATGAGATGAAAGTCAAAACCTCCAAGGTTTTGAGTGACCATAACACCCTAAATGGAATGCACACCATCTGTGACACTTTGTTGGCACTGGAAAAAAAAGGCTGACTACCTGGAAAATCAGTCGAGAAGGAATAATCTAATCTATCAGGGAATTGGACGGCGAGAAACCAGCTGATGCAGAGAGAAAAGTCCGTAGCCTGATCTCTGAGAAGTTACAGTAAAGCTGGACACTGGGGCCATGGTCTTCGAGTGAGCCCATCGCACAGGGAAGCGGGACCCCACAGGTGAGCGTCAGAGGCCCATAGTGGCTTGGTTTTTAAATTTCAAAGACAGAGAACTGGTCTGGTCTAGGAGGAAGGAGCTGAAGAGAACCGCCCCAGGGGTCTACCTGAACGAAGACTTCTCCGAGGCAGTTCGACAGAAAAGAAAGGAGCTGCTGCCCAAACTGAGAGAAGCTTGGGACAGAGGGGACATTGTGTACCTTAAATTTGACCATTTAGTCATCCACCCACCAAGGGTGAGGGGGGGTGGTTTAAACAGCAACACAAGTGCTGATCCCTCCCCCCCAAAAAACGTTTAAAATTTGCTCACTTAAACATCTGCAGTTTGAAAAACAAGCTTAATGAGTTAAGCTCAGCATTGCATGACAATGATATCCACATAATGGCCATTTCTGAAACCCATTTGGATAACACAATAGCAGATTTAGTAGTTTCTATACAAGGGTACAACTTATTTAGACTGGATAGGGATAGATTTGGAGGTGGCACAGCTTTTTTTCTGAAAGAGCACATTCCAGCTAAAATCAGAAATGATTTAAGTAGGAATGGTGTAGAGGCCTTATGGCTTCAAATTCACATTCCTTATTTCAAACCAATATTAACATGTTGTTGTTATATAGGCCACCATGTTCGAATGTGGATTATTTAGACAATATATTCTTCTTTCTTCAGCGATTCCATCATGGATACTGTAGATCCATGGATTCCACTGCTCCATCTCCATGACAGCTCTGTGAGTCATTCTGCTAATATTGGCAACTTCCTTCCTTGGATTTCAAAGGAGGTTAAATCGAAAGCAACTGGACTTAGTTATTTGTCTAGGAAGACGTTTCACCTCTCATCCAAGAGGCTTCATCAGTTCATGTACGCAACTGACCTGGGCAAATGAGAATATGCACCGGCTTTGAAGCCTCTTGGATGAGAGGTGAAATGTCTTCCTAGACAAATAACTAAGTCCAGTTGCTTTCGATTTAACCTCCTTTGAAATACTATGACCTGGACAAATGAGAATATGCACCGGTTCTTTCCTTGGAACTCCCCACATAACCGCAACATTGTTGAGTCATTACTCTTCCTTGGTGCTCTGTTGTTTCTTACTCTTTCGTTTTGTCACTTGTAAAATCAATCAGTATATTACTTGTGTGTGAGTTCCCACTGTGTGTTTGTCGTATCCTGCTCCACCAGTGACGTCATGTTACTGGGTTCCAGCGGATACTGTTGTGATGCTGTCGCAAACAGACTTTTGCCTAAAACTATTAACTAGGCTATGACTGCTGTCTTTTTTTCATTATTATTGCCTCTTGATGCCCATATGGCCTTACGTATAACCTTTTGTTTATGGTGCTCCACATTGTTCCTTCGTGGCTGTATGATTATAATCTATATGATATTAAAATGTAAGCCATATTAGGCCTACTTATTTACTTTATTTAGGCTATTTATTTATTTTTTTGTCTGCATATTTTGAATTAAATAGGGCCCTTCCTTATTTTTACTGGCATAATATTGCAATCTGAGTCTTTGATTTAAGATCTATACATGTTGCTACATTGTGTGTGCGCGTTTGTATGTGTATGTGCCCTTGTGTGTCTATGTCTGTAAGTGTGTGTTTTGTCTATTATTGTTCTTGCTCCCTGCTCTCATCAATTTATCTCCCCCCACTCAAACTTTTTTATCTGTACTGTCATCTTTCGTATAATACACAATTGATTTAGTGAAGGGACTAAAGATTATCCACCTTAACATTTGAGTCTTGTCTCAAAAATTGATTTATTAAGAGCCTGGGTTACTCTTCATAAACCACACATCATTACTATTTCTGAGACATGGCTTCATGACAACATCAGATAATGAAACTGAAATTGAAATTTTTGTGTTATTTAGAGCTGTCCACCAGAGGTGGTGGTGTGGCTATATGTTGCATCAAATTTAGTTTCTTGCCTCATCAGTCCTACTGTTGAGCCAGTTAACTTTGAATGTCTTTTCATCAATATAATTTTCCCTCAGCCCCTTCTGATTCTACCATGTGCATTTTATCTACTATTAATTCCCTTGGGAGGCATAATGAACTAATTATTCTAGGTGACTTCAACAGTAACTGGCTTCATCATTCTTCTCATAAGGACAGAAACTTGTTTGATAGTGTACACCTCACTCAGCTCATTAATGAACCCACTAGAGTTGACTATAGATCCTCTTCTGTGCTTGACTGGATCCTTGTCTCTAACCCTGACAGAATAGTTAAGTCTGGAGTCATGCCTGATTGTTAAAGTGATCATTCTATTATATTTTGTGTTTGGAAAATAAAGGTTCCTCGTTCTCCTCCCAAATGTATTACTTTCAGACAATGTAAACATATTAATGAGGACAAATTCCTAATGTTGAGGATGCATGGAACTTATTTTACTCTGAAATATGTAACGTTATTGGAAAACATGCTCCGATGAAGACTGTCAGAGTTAAAGGAAGTCACCTGCCTTGGATTAGTTCTGAACACCTTAGTCTTTTTAAGCAGCGGGATAAAGCATGGGCTATATATCCTGCATCTAGGGATGCTACTTGGACACTTACAGATCACTAAGGAATGAATGTACAGTCAAAACCAGGAACGCAAAGTCTAATTACTACAAAGAAAGCCTGTAACAAAATTTTCACAATCCAAGACAGTTCTGGAAACGACTGAATCTCATTCTTAACAGAAATAACAAAAATGCTTTATCCAAGATTCAATTTAATAATGACTATGCGACTGCCAGCCCCTCAGTACCTTCTCCGACCATTCATTTTCCTTTAATAAATCTTGCCCAATGATGTTTTTCTTGCTTTGCGTCAACTGAGGGATAACACTATTGCTGGCCCTGATGGCCTCAAAGTTAAATTTATCAAACTTGCCGCTCATGTCCTGATGTATCCCTTTGCTGACCTGTTTAATTTGTCTCTGTCCACCTGTTCAATTCCCTCAATCTGGAAATGTGCTACAGTTACTCCCATTTTCATAGGAGGTGATCCATCCGATGTGAATAACTATCGCCCCATTTCTATTGTTTGCTCAATCGCAACGTTTGAAAAGCTTATTTTTAACCAGCTATCTCAGTACTTCAATTCATACAATATTCTATCGCTTTTTCAATCAGGATTCAGACAAAAATTTGTCCACTACCACAGCCTTGTTGAAATTCACAAATGATGTGTTCACCTCTTTTTAGGGGTGTGACGAGATCTCGTCCCACGAGATCTCGCGAGATTAAACTCAACGATAATTCTCGTTGCGTTAAAAATCTGTCTCGTGAGATTTTTTTTTTTTTATGTTAAAAAATGTAAAGCAGGGTTTCCACTACCAGTTACCATTACTTTGCAACCCTTTCCACTACACAGTTATAACTCTACTCGACTTGGTTTAGGTGCTTTTCAGTCACAGCTGAGTTCTTCATTCCTCCTCAGTAAAAATGAAACTTATCAACCAGCGCATCCAGTGCTAATTAACGACTCTGTGGCGGCCGCGACTCTCTGGGCCCTAGTTTCCTAGACCGAGCGAAGTCTAAGTGCAGCGCAGCTTCGCCAGGCCAATGAGGCCTGTCCAGGTCCATTTCGCAAGTTTGGTGGGCAGCGCAGTCCGACTTACGCCAGCGCAAGCCCTCCCCTCGTCCCTCCTACCGGCGCAAACGGCAAAGGGGGAGGAGACAGGGCGGGAGGGAGACAGGAGGAGGAGAAGTGGGATTAACACAGCCGATTCGGATCTTCACCAATCAAATGAGCTCCTCTCCTCACCTTTAACTGCGCCGCGGGCGATGCGCACTGCAAGTTTGTCATTTTATACTTGGACATGGACGGAGGAGACAGCGACGCCAGAGGCCGAACCTCTCCCAGGAGATAACAGCTGTTTTGGTCCGGAGGTCCGAGCTCAGAGTGGCCGAATAATGAGTTTACTAATATATATAATAATACTAATACTAATATCCTTAATCAGGTTTGATCTGATACACTGAGAACCACTGCCCAGTGTAAAAAACAACAACTCATAAACTAATAAAGAAACTCATATTTATTCACACCCTGTGTAAGAAAGATGAGAGGTGTACACTAATCACAACATGAACAAACACCATGCGGGATGAAATCAGCGTAAAGGACGCTCTCTCTCTCTCTCTGTCCTCCTCTCTCTCTCTTTGTCCTCCTCTCTTTTTTTTCTGTGATAGAGATGCTGAGTATACTGTAGTAGGCTATATACTAACTATCTGACACCGAGGCTGTTGTGGTGGGCTAGAGAGATGATGATTTGTGTTTTGTTTTTCATTACGGCCGCGTGACGACGCAGTCGCTCGCCGCTAATGAATTAATAAGTAAATAAATAAATAAAGCGGATCATCACAACGGCACAGTGCGTATCTCAACACTGCAGCAAAATGCAGTCATCCACCCTCAGTCCTGTTTGGGACATCCGCAGCTGCTTTTCAGTGCCAGTTCGTCTCTGCTGTGTTAATTCAGGTGGAGTTTCCATTACGCGTGCCGACAGCCTTTGATCTCTGCTTTGATCTGACGTCAGATGTGACGGGACAATCTATATAGATAGTAGTGTAGTGTAGTAGTGAAATAGCACTGGGGGGGAGGGGGGGGGTCGCTGCCACTACTTAAAAAAATCCTAGAGGAAACACTGCACATAATATTGTTTGCACTTGAAAAAAAGAAATCAATATTTAATTTTATTTAATTTATTTTAACTTTTATAAATGTTAGTCTTAGTTTCAATTTGTGAAAGAAGAAATTTATTTAAAGCTCATGCTTACATCATGCATGTAAATAGTTAGAATAAAACATTTCAAAATGCATGTGCAACTCGGTTAAATAAAAGTCTGTTGGTCCAGTCATATTTCGTCATTGTAGTTTTCTTAAAATCTCGTCTCGTCTCGATCTCGTGATCCCAATCTCGTGTCTCGTCTCGTCTTGTGAGCTGAGTGTATCGTCACACCCCTACCTCTTTTGATAAGGGTCAATTAACTAGTGCAATTTTCATTGATCTGTCTAAGGCCTTTGATCTGGTTGACCACTATTTGCTTCTTGATAAACTGTTTGCAATTGGTCTCGATCGAAATGCTCTTCTCTGGTTTAATGCTTAGTATTTCAAATTGTCATACCCACTTATATGCTGATGACACTGTTATATACACCTCTAAATCTGATATAACACAAATCCAGAACTCTTTACAGTCTGATTTTGATATGGTTCAAGACTGGTTCTGTAAGAACAAACTTGTACTGAACAAAAAGAAGTCATGCAGTATGATTTTCAGTACACGTCATCTCCGATCCCAGTCAGTTGATTTTCATATTTATTTTTCTGATGGATCCCCTGTTGACAGTTGATATATTCAAATATCTTGGACTTCACATAGAATACATTGTTAAAAAAGCATATGGCTGTCTCACCTCACTTTATCGCTCGTTGCTAATCTTTCATCTTTTCACATTGACAAATCGAAATGTGCTGATTCCCTAACTCCTAAACAGATAAGATGTGTTTTCTTCATGTAACTGTCTTCATTTACTTTAATGTTCAAGAAATGGAAAGATTTTTTTCAACAAATCCACTCAAAAATGTATTCACTGTATCATACAATTACATCATTACATTCTGTATGAAGCAAGTCCCGATGTCCTCTACAAGGGACAGTCAATAAAAAATTTATAAAAAAGTTTATTGAAAAAAAAATTGTTGCAACATGTTTCTTTGGACCATAAAAAAAAAAAAAAAAAAAAAGTAAAACCTTTTTTCCTCTGGGTCTCAGGAGGGACCAGCCTTTCCCTGTCCTGACAGCTACCGTCAGGTATTGTACCTCCTCTAGGAGGCTGAAAATCACAGGACATGTCTGTCCTGTCCTGAAATGTGTGTTTCTCAGGCACGTGCACATGCACACATAAGGCCCAAGGGGTGCTTGAGCCCTTTTTGCCTCATATTAAAAAGTACCTTTTTTTAATGTGTTTTTGGATAAATAAATAAATTCCTCTTGTGTATAGGGATTAAAAAAAAAACTGTGGTATAAAAATGCCACGGTTAGAGGTAGATGCTGCCTTATCGATAACGCCTTATTCCGTGCCACTGCTGCACATAGATGAGCCGTGACAGTGGAGCGACTTAAACCTTTGTAAAGCTAAAGTATGGCTCATTCTATAGGTGAGTGTCAGGTTTTTGTGTTGATCATGATGAAAGTTGGTTTCTTTGAAAGTTGCTACAGCCTCTTCTGAACCACAGTTTTGGGTCATGATAACACAAAGCCTGGAGTGGTCACAGCTTTTCACAGCCTTTTCCCCACTGAATTATTTATTTATTATGCAATATTATAGAATTTGATGGCCGTGTGATGCATCACATCTGCTCCTTTGTTGAAGGAGTTTCCTGAGCTGCAAACCAACACCATGTCTCCATCTAGTGGTCAGTTTTCAGTACTACAAGACCTTGTCCCATAAAGAGAACAGAAAACATCAAGGCAACATAACAGATTTATTCCCAAGTAAATGACATATACATATACAAAGATAGATTGATTTTGATTAAAAAAGAAGAAGAAGAAGATATTAGATTTTAGACTTTAAGAAGGTCACATGTCAAAACATCAGCACCACGTCCAGTTTTATCTTGAACTACACAACATTCAGGTCGGCATCTTACAGTAATGGATGACTGATGTTTGTTCATTTTGAGAACAGACAAAACCTCATTACATCAGTGTCTTTCCTTTCACTCTCGCACTACTTTCATTTCACAGTAGTGTTGAGGTCAAGACCACATACAGTATGATATAAAATCTATTACAGTAAAACAAAGTTTGGATTGAATAGAAGAACAGAGCACAGAACCTGCTGAAGTCTCCTCCCACTTTTGACACTGGTACAACCAAGTTTTTCAGATGGTTACACAAGCATACACTTTTGTAGAACAATTTTGATTACTGTAAACCAAACTGAGCGAGTGACAGAGAGACATTTGCAGTTACAAAAAGTCACTGTGGTGCCCAGCCATGTCTCTTTATCTAGATGGATGGATGGATGGATGGATGGATAGATAGATAGATAGATAGATAGATAGATAGATAGATAGATAGATAGATAGGTATATTTACTGTATGTGTTGATAAAAATAAGTGATCACCGCTGACATGTCTTTACTTGCATACAAAAAGGAGTTCATTGCAAAAAGGACAATGTGACAAAAATGAAGAATCATGGAGAGCCTCTGGTGCCAATGTGAGATCTTTCTCCCTGTCTTAACCCAAACCCCCTCTGTTGGCTTTATCCTCAACACTCCACCTTCACCAACAAAGAGGTACCACTATCCAGATATTCCATAACCTCTAACCTTCAGACAAAGGAAAAACAAAGCATCAAATAACTCCCAAAAACCAAACCCCCACAGAGAAAGGGAGAATAACAAGGAACACAGACATTTCTCATTCCACACAACAGGCAAAATACATGACACATCCCACAAGACAGAGAATCATCACCTTCCTCTATTGGACTACTAAGCAACTAATCTAACATCCTTATATACTACTATGCTGCTCATAAATGTATATGTGCGTGCCTTTCTCTCCGTTAACATCTGTATTTATTTGTATTTATTCTGTAAGAATAAAAACTATCGCTCTTCACAAATAGAGTTGCTGATGTTCTTCAAATTTGAATTGAACTGAACTGAGTTGAGGATAATATACCACAATGGAATTGCAAATCATATGTAACCATTAATATCTGCACTGTTTCTGCTGTCAGCAAGTTCTTTAAGTTTCCTGTGGTTCCTCTTCATGTTCTCCACCAGGCTCGGTATACCTTCCCTGTACAGCAGCTCATTTCCACTGATCTGACGCAGTTTTGATGTCATGTCCTCCAACAGCCTCATCACAGGCTCCAGCAGGATCAGGCGTTGGGTCTGCAGCTCCGCCACACTCCCCACCCCACTCAGCAGCCCCAGCTGAGTGACCGTTCGTCTAATTTTATCCTGAATATCAGCAACAACCCTACGCTTCACAGACATGTCACGAAGGTTGGCTTCTGTCTCACGAATCTTATTGTCCACAGCTGAGATGTCACGACGAGCTTCACTGATCAAGGAATTGTAGCGCTGCACTTGATTAGAATAATAGTTCACGGAAGATACCCAGTTATTTACTTCTCGACGAGCTGCGTCCACAGCTTCAGAGGCTTGGTCCATGTCAGATTGACCAACACCAATCATAATTGGTCCTGAAATTAAAGTAGATTAATGATGAAACACATCGATGACAAATATTGTGACAGAAAACAAGTTTTTTTCATTTCAGTGGGATACATATAGTGATCATTTTTATTATGTTTAGAATAACTAATAACATGGTGTATTTACTCACCAGCAATCCAACCTATAATTGGAATAAAGGTAATACCAATCCCTGCATCTCGTATGTCCTGTGCGTCATACATCTTTTCTCTCATTCTCCTCACGGTGTCTTCTGCTGACCACAGGTTCCTCCTGGCTGCCTCTAAAGCTTGGTTGTAATTGTTTAGAGTGGACTGGAGTGATGACAGCTGCGTATTCAAATTATTCAATTCATTATTTTTCTGTCTTTTCTCCTTCTCTAACTGACTATGCTGTACAGTGAGAGTCGCAGTTTCCCTATCCACTTGTTGAAGCTTTGTTTTGGCCAAGCGCTCTGACTCTTCCATCTGCTGCTTCATGTTTATTATCTGTCGTCTGATATCATCAAAGGTCTGGGATCCAGGAAGGATCATGTCTGCATTGATACTGAGGAGGATCCCTGAGACAGTGATGAAGGAAGAGAGTCCACTCTTCAGTGGTACAATCAGACTATCGGACAGACTCCTCAACTCCACTTGCTGCCCTCCAGACCTGTGATGTAGACAGGAAAGGGTTAAAGCTTAGTTACATAACAGAAAGAGCTGAGGAGAGGCTACCGCAAAATTTGAGTGTAATGGTAAATTCACCAAACAGGTTAATTAGCCAGATTCACTTAAAATTCTAGTTCAATTCAATAGGTTTAATTGACAGAAATGAGAAATAATCATGATAAAATTAATTGTGTAACCAAACTCCCTGTGACATATGACATAGTTTAATTTAGTACAGGTGACAGTGTGAAATTTCAGTACAGTAGAGTCTAATATACGTACCCATAATAAACAACACTATCCATGATCTCAACGTTACAGCTGGATGCTTGATCTCTGCAAAAATGAAAACAAATACTTTGATCATCTTATACAGGAGGAAAGTCAATGGAACAACAGACTCAAGGGGATTTCCAGACCGTTATAGACATCATTACAAAGCCTGGTTACAAAGTGCATGTTACAGGTCAAATACACATTTTGAATATTTTCAATTGTAATCACGAAAATCTGTGTGAATAATTAGTGCTTGACATGCTGAGACCTCCGTGGTCCTTCTGTATAATATATTATATTAGTATATATATTCAGCTCCTGTGCCCTATCTTCTTTAAGGCTACTTCCCCACTTAACCCCATTTGTTGCTTTTCTCTATAGGAGAGGGGTTTGAGTTCAAGATTCAAGAGATTCAAGATTTCTTTATTTGTCATTTCTCCTGCACAATGTACATACATACAAAAAAAAGAAAAAAATCTTCCCCCAATAAGTATACAACAGAGTCACAAATCAAGAAAAGGTTAAATATTCTAATACAATAAAATAACAGTAGCACATCAACATAAAAACACAAAAAAACAAAACCGGAGCTTTGAAGTTTTGTGTTTGTTATTTTTTTTGTGTGGCACATAAAGGCAGATTGAAAAGGATATTTTCTAGTTGTGCTGAATACACTGTTTGGGAAAGGAATGGAAAAGGGGATAGACTGTATAAGCCAAGCTGTGAATCTGTCAACAAGTGGCTAGAAAGTACATGTGTGCACATGCATGACTACACTGACTTCATGCTCACAATGACATGATTACAGATATCCGAGATGTGGCTGCACACTTACCTCTTCAGGGAGCCTCTGCTGTCCTGTCAGTGCTCATATAAACAAGCTTAGACCCAACTTTTATACTTACAGTCGTGGGAAGGAGGGGTTGGGGGTTGGGTAAAAGAGGGGAGGGCTGTGATCAAGTGGTTTCTGGGAAACACACACACAGGGGGAGACCGAGGAGACCGAGGGTGGTCGTAACATTTTTGGAATGTCTGACCCTATCTCTGCAACACAAACAGAAAATGCATGGTTTAGTCTCAAACACAAGGAGTGAAATGACACAATTCACCCCATAATCTGGGTTAGTTGTAACACACCCTGGGGTGAAATGTAACATTATCAAATAAGTATTATGACAAACAAAAACTTGATATTGAAAGCTTTTTACTCAACGTTTACAAGTCCAGTGTGTGATAATTGACAAGGTTTATTGAATATACTGACAATGATTAAGACTGTTGTGGCCAGTACTTTGTTCTTTGGGGTGGTGTGCTGGGGGGTGGGCGCTCGCACATTGGACAGAAACAGAATCAATAAATTGATTAAAAAGGCGAGCACCACCATCGGTATCTTCCTCCCTGCCCCCATAAAACTCTTCAATGTGCAATAGCTCAGTCTAATGTGTAATACTCCGGCACTCCAGCACTTCACTTCCTTTAAAACAGAACTTGTTGTTTTAAATTATTATTAACTAGTTTTGGTCTTTTTACCTCTGATTTTTTTATATTTATTTATATGTATTGCATTTGCATTTCTACTTATAGGTTATTGGGAGTTATAGCTTAGCTTAATTTTATACTCAGGTCTGTAATTCTCTAGATAGAGCTGTTATCATTCTTTTTTTTTAAATTATTGATGCAATGAATGACATGTCAATGCTGCTGTAACTATCATAATTTCCTGTGAAGGATTATTAACTAACATGAATATTTGTATAAGTGTATAATCACTGTAAAATAAATTATGTTTGGTTTTCGTGGCCACATAATTATTCTCTTTACATATAACAAGGGTCTTGCAAGAGAGATATAGCAGGAGATGGGGCGTGTTGTGGAAATTTTTTAGCGGTTTGTTGTTGGTGAATAATGAAATAGAGACTTCTGCTGGCCAACAAGTTTCTTATTTCCTTGCAAGGAAAGGTCAGTCCTCACCTGAGCAGTGATGGTAAAGGAAAGACCCAGAGGACCAAGTAACATCTACATTTATACTTAGGTAGAACCTCTCAGGGGTCTTCAAAGGGCCTTTTGGTCTATCGGGAACTGATATCCACCTAATTCTATTGTTCTCCCATTTGGGGTGCCCTGCAGGAGTTGAACCCTGGTGGGTTCCCATGGGAAAACAACAGTGGGGATACCGCATGTGAGACAGGGTAACTCAAACATAAAGAGGGTGAAACTTACCGGTATATTATAACTCACAAATGGTTAATACACAAGGCCTCATATCTTGGTGGAAACGGCGTGGTGTGGGGACATCTCAAGTGGTTGAAACATAAAGACATGATTTACAGTAAATTGCCATTAATTCTCCCTTTTGATTATTCATTAATCATACACACACAAAATTCACAATTTAAAGGCGCCATATGTAAGAATGTGGACAAAAACGGTTACTGCAGTCAAATTCAAAACACAGTGATCTTGTTTTTTCTCCCAGCCGTAGCGGCAGCTCAGTGGAAGCAGACCGGAGGCTGAAATACCACTGAGGAGAGAGGGCGAAGTGGCGCAACATGCCAACACGTAAATTCAAAACATAAACATGATTTGCAGTCTGCAAAAAAAGATTTTTAATGTGAATACTCTGGCTGTACTATTGTTGTTGGTGAGTTCATCATGTTATATGAAGCCTGTGCATATTCTCATTTGTCCAGGTCATAGTATTTCAAAGGAGGTTAAATCGAAAGCAACTGGACTTAGTTATTTGTCTAGGAAGACGTTTCACCTCTCATCCAAGAGGCTTCATCAGTTCATGTACGCATCTGACCATGCTGGGACTGGACTGGACATGTTATATGAACATTATTCCTGAGTCTCAGGAGGATTTCACGGCCAGTTGCTTTAGATTTCTTACATATTGTACCTTTAATCATCACTACAGTTATTAGAAAAAAGAAAAAAAGTAAGAAATTGAGGTTAGGCAAGGCAGGTATTGGTTACAACCAAACAACAACGACAACAACAACAAAAAGATGCAAATTCTAAACATTATCTAAACAAGTCCTGGAGGGGAATAGTGGTTTGTAGTAGTGGTTCTTCAGTGTTAAGAGTTTAAAGTGGATTTCAGACACAAGATAAAACAATTGTTTACCAACTCAAGTAGGACAAAGTCAAATGTTAATGACCTACAGGACTGAGAGACTGACCCTATAGATTTTATGTCAACCAGCTAAACAAACTTGTGGTGTCCGTAAAAGATTGTAATATTAGCACAAGTCACATGTTCTGTCATTTCATGTCAGGTAAACCATTAAACCTGTTATGAATATTCAGTTCCAGTAAGTTTCCCTGATGTGAACAGGAGCCCGGGACTCGATTAAAAGAATTAATCAAATTAATTAGAGGCTTTGTAATTAATTAATCAAAATTAATCGCATATAAATATTTGACCTGAGAACAGTGAGAATACAGATTAAATGGTCTTTCCTGCCACTACACTATGATGATTACTGTATTTAACTACTTAAATCAGTAGCATAAACTGATTTGTTGAACTCAGCCTGATGAAAACAAACGACCGGCTAAACCACGGGAGGATACTGTAAACCAGCGCAGATCAGCTGTATTTATCAAAGCTTGGTTGCCGTGATGAGGCACCCGGTCGGTTTGAGCTGCGTTCGGGCTACATTAAAACTCCTCAGGCAGTGATCAGTGTCGCCGGCTTTTTAACTCGATAGATGATTGTGCTCCAGTATAATTGGTACGCCTGAAACTCATCCAGTGAGAAACGTTCCGCGGTGCAAAAATACGTGCGTTAATTTTTGTGTAATTAATTAATCTTAATTAACGCGTTAAAGTCCCGGCCCTAATTTTTATATTGTCTTTGTGCTCTAACACTGTGAGTTCAAAAGTGCTAAAGGCTAAAGGTAGCCTGCAATGTTACACAATATGTGCATAAATCATTAATCTGCTTTATCAACTAAAAGTAAAATCCATACTGGCTGACTGGAAAAATGAGCTGATGCAGAGGGAATGCCAGTCATAGGAGTGAGGAGGAACACAATAGTGTGTGATTAGGGGAGACTGGGGACAGTTGCAACACTTTTTTTTTTTAGTTTTTTCTCAGTTACTCAGAGACTATTTGTACTACACTCACCAAACTTTTACATATTAAACATGTGTCTGCTAATTAGCCATACCATTGACTTTAAAGTTGGATACATCTGTTTGAAAGGAAGAGTTCAGATATATATACACAGATCAAGGACGGTTGCAACATACAGTATATGCCTTGCCTTGCCTATATACCTTTCCTGGCTCCCCCTTCTCCAGACAGAGAGGAGCCCTAAAACAGATGTTAAATGACCCTTGACCTACCCCCCTAACTTTTAGGCAAGAACGAACCCAATGGCCTGTATCTCAGGGACCTTAACCATTAGGGGAGACAGCAGAATCCACAATCACCTTAAACCAGATTACTTCTAAGCAAAACATGAAGTCCATCGAGCAGAGCATCGATTCACACATTCCTTCAGTTCCAGAAAGGCACACACACACAAAGAAGAACATAAGATAATACAAGATATTAAAGCAAGAACGTTAAGGTGGATAATATACTACAGTACCTACCTAATCAATCGACTGTGTCCGACGAGAGCCGATGTAGTGGTCGGATAAAGGCCGTCGGCCATCGGCTCGCGTTGGGGCGGTGTGTGGGGCCCTTAAACCTTTCCAGATTAAAATTTTCCAATCAACGTGTTTACATGACACATTTAGATCAGCATCTATCTATCTAGATAACAAGAGTTTCCAGATGATAAAAGCTGCTTTTTGTTAGAATTAATTTTGGCAATAGTGTGTCTGAAACATGAATGACACAACACTGAGTCTGATAAAAACCAGTACAGTTTAAAGTTAATCTATGGAACAAAGGAAAAGTAAACAGGAGGAGGATATGATTAGATCAGTGCTGGGAGGAGGGGCTAGTCTCTCAGATTTGTATTTAAGGAGGTGATTTGAGAAGAGATTTTCAGTCCAAACTTCTCAACTAAACCAGAGACTGATTGATAGGAAAGGTAAGTTAATGTTTTTAATGTTGTTAATTTTTCATGACCGTAGCCTAGGTTGTAGGCTATGTGTGTGTGTTGAGTCTAAAGCCGCCTCTCCGTCCACTGTTGCTCTGCTCTGTCCCTCACATGCACGAGGGAGAGAAAAGGGACATGTAGATATCTTTAATTGGGGTGAATTAAAGATATCTTGAAATGGAATTATGACTAGTCAAAATCAAATAGATATCTCAAACTGGAATTACTGTTAGTGGTAATTCAATTACATATATCCGTAATTCACATATCTGCAACTAAATTATAGATATCTGTAATGACAAACCCCCTACACATGAATGGCAAAAGCGACGTCATTTGTCCTGGGAAGAATGGAGTTGCGGATATCGGAAATATTATTTTTCACTGGGCAAAACTGAATTACAGATATCTGCAACACATATCCAGTCTGGCTTTTAAATGTGAAAATGGCTTGCCATATAATAGTGCATTTACTTAGGTATTAAAAGAGACATTGATTTGGTAGCGTCATTACTGTAAATGGGATATCAATTTAGAAATGGAGGAGGGGGGAGGGTTGGTCATTAAACTTATTCATATATGCTTGCCAAGTTTTTAGTCTGAAGTGGCAGTCAATGCAATCACCAGTCTTTTAGGAAACACATGCATTAACAGCAAAATATAAGCAAGAAATGTTGGGTGTGTAATTAAAGAAATCTTTTCTCCTCCCTCCACCTCTTCCTCCTTGTCATCTTTGCTCCTCTCTCACATCCCTTTTCCTCCTGAGTTTCACTCCCTCTCCCTCATTCCTCTTTTTTGCTGCTCTTTCTGTCTTCTATTCTCCTCCCTACCTCCTCTACTTTCTCACATCCCCACTTATCTTCACTCCCCCACCACCACCTTCTCCTCCATCCTCTCACCTAATAACCCCTCTTCCCTCTCCCTTCACCATTTTCCCAACTCCTCTTCTCTCTATCTCTATCTCCCTGATCCTCCTCCTTGCCATATCCTCCCTCTCCTCTCTCCTCACCCTCGTCTTCCTGCACAGGTGTGTTGTGTCCTCCTGTCTGCTGGTATCAGGATGCCGTTTACAGCGAGACAGAGTCTCTGCCTGCTGGGCATGGTCCTCATCTCTCTGTTTCCTCAGCCAGCGCGGGGCCAAGGTATGTACCTCCGCCGCCTGAGTTAGTCACAGATATGTATGATGATATTAGGAACTGTATGATTTTCTCCCTTCTTCTTGATGACCCATACCATACCTCAATGGAGAATAGTTGAATTCAACCCCTTCATTAGCCATCACACTTGTTTTTTATTGCTTCAATCCCTCTATACTTGATAAAATAGATATCCCCAATGCTGTAATAGGACAATGCTCTGACAATAGAAATGCATGGTCGACTCTTTGCAAGGAAGGGGAACACTAAACTGTTCTCTTGGGTCAACATTCTCTGACTCCTATTGTACATTATGTGCCTCTGTTTTTAGGTTGTCTTAAAAGGGGTAGTTCAACATTTTGGCAAATTGGCCCATCGCCATAATCCCTATAGTTTTAGGAGTAGGTTTGTTACCTTTACAGTAATTGTCGGTGCAATCTATTTTTAGAATGGTGGAGACCAAATGGACTGAGAGTCAATTTAAAGGGATATTTATGTAATGTAGTTGAGAAGCTGCCACATAAAAAAGCTATTGCAAAAGTTCTGTCAAAGGGGGCTCAACATATGTGAAGAGCTGGCAAAGTATACCCCTGATCAAATTTCTTAAATCTGCCTTCACTGCTGCTGTCACCATAGTGACTGGCTTAGTTAATTTGTGTAGCCACACAGTAGGACTCACCTCAAGCCAGTTAGCTTCATGAGTTTGGGGGTGGTCCATGGTGTCAGAAGTTGTGAGTTCAAGCCTCCATTAAGGCAGAATGCATATATTCTTGTTCTCTTTCTAGTCCGTCTCTTGTTGCTCAGAATTGCCTAAATTCGTCCAGAATAGTCTGGCCCTGAGCATTGATCATTTGTTAAAGCAGAAGTAAGCGGAATGTTTGTGTTAATACAAGTCTTAAATAGTTATATCTTCCGACGGCAATCACTTATTATTTCCTGTGTTGAAACTCCCCATGCGATGTCAGACAACTAAAATTTTCCACCCTCCACACAACTATTTCTGAAAAAAAAAAAACTGCAAATGGTTGCAATATTAGGGACCAGGTATAGTTAGCATAGTAAACACTAGCACCTAGTTAGCTATGTCAACAAAGTGCATCAGTCATCTTTAATGTTAATTTGAATGTTCACTGTCTCCTGTCCACCATTCAACGCAAACAAACATAATAACATTTATTATTCATTTCAGAGAGACTTCAACAGATGAAAGGAGCTAAACAGCGAAGTGAAGCAGGGCCCCACTATATGTACTGTCTATTTTTGATATGATTCTCTCTTTATCTAAACACCATGACCTCATCTTTACCCAGGCAAACTCAAGCAGATGGACCTTTCATAGAATTCTGTTCTAAAACATTCCAACAAACAATTATTTGATTTAAGGACTCAAAATAATATTTAATTAAATTTAATGCTATTTTTTTTATTTTTCTTGATGAATTCATTAATTTGGTTTTGCAATTTGGTGCTCAATATTTTGACTGAGATGCCCCAATTTTAAAGGGCTGAGAGGCCTTGCTAAAAAAAAAAGTTAAAGCAGAAGTAAGCAGAATATTTGTGTTAATATAAGTCTTAAATAGTTATATCTTCCGGCAGCAATCACTTACATAGAGTGTTTGGTCTGAAACACGGGTCTGTCAGTCACTCTGCTCTGCTGTAAGCCGAGGAGAAAACTTTCCTTGTATCCTACAATCTTTATCCAATGAGGAGAGAGAACGGCATGAAGGGGCGGTCCTCTCTGTGTGTGCAGCCAAGGGATGCGCGTGAATGTGGTGACGTAGGGAGGAGGGCGGGGACTGCTAACTCCATCCGCTGACAAGAAGTTAGCCAAAACGACCAGATTGCTTACTTCTGCTTTAATGTGAGGCCTGAAAAACTGTGCTGAATTTGTGAATGCAATGTATGATGTAAAAGAGCTTTGGGTATCGTTGCAGGTATAGTAAAGCGCTATATAAACACAGCTCATTTACCATTTACCATTTTAAACACACGTTTAAAAAATCAAAATTGTAAAAATGTGCTCATTTTTCATGTTTTCCACCAGCTTGCAAGGGTGAATAACTTCACCATATGTATTTTTTTGAGTGAAAGATTACCCGATAACTTCTGTTTCTCATTTTTTCAACAGAAAACACTGCCAACCAAGTTTCACAGACCACTCAAAGTCTCACCACTGCACCACAGATGCGAGAAACCACCAAGATGCTGATGAAACCCAATACAAACTGGGAGGAGTATCTGACTCCTGCTCCCCTCTCTATTGCCATCATGGGGGAGCTTGTATTCATCTCCTCAGCTACAGATTTCTCAATCAACAAGAACCCCCCTGCAGATGGCTACAAGTACATCAGATACCCAGAGTCCTTCAGGGCCTGTCTCATGCAGATCTGTAACTCAGGCTGGCATGCATTCAATGATGCCCACGTGAATATGGATCAAATCCGCCTTCACACAGCAACAGTTCCTGATCACATGAGGGTAGCGCTCACCACTCTTTTTAAGGGCAGTGATGCAGTTATTAAACACCTCCTACCAAATCAACTGGACAACATTCGTGTAATCGCAGACGACTGTGTGGCACTGGCAGAGAGTGTAAGAAACAAATATATTGCCGTGATCAATTTAATCCAGGAGCTGCTGGAGGCCTGTATCAACGCTCAACACTTTTATGGAGAAGAGCTGGAAAAGGTCAAGCTGAAAATTAAAGAGGCAAAATTGAGGGAGCAGAGTGCCCAACTTCTGAATGAACGGTCCCAGAAAGCAATGAAGGACATGGAGAAACAGGTGGATGAAGCACAAGCAACGTTCAAAGAATCTATGGATTCACTTCCCTCTGGGTGGGATATGATCGGCATGGATTTTGTTGAAGGTCTCTCAACTGCTGTAACAGGAGTCCTGAATATATTTAACCCAGATACATATAGATCGAACACAGAACAATCACCGACTGACCAAAACACCTCAGGTGAGAATGTTGATACGTTTGCACAAATGCAAGGCTATAGTAAATCTGGGGAGATTCTGAGCCTTGTAGGAACTCTTACACAATTTGTCAGTGGAAATCAAATAGACTGGCAGAACCTGTATGACCAAGAGAAACAGCTTCCAAAGACCAAATGGACTGAGAATCAATATCAAAGGATCTTTAACGCAGTGGACAAGCTCCCAAAGGGAAAAGGTGTTTCAAACGTTCTGGCAATCTGTCAAAAAGGGCTCAACATATGTAAAGAGCTGGCAACGTATTCCCCTGATCACACTTGGGATCAGGCAAAAACAGAACAGGTGATCAAGAACATTACAGAGCTAAATGATGAAACCTTCACTTTTGACTCTTTAAGCAAAAAAGTTTTAGGCTCTCCAGCTCTTACCCCCAAACCACCGATGATGTATAAAGCACAGAGCACAGGCAGACAATCAGCAAGTCAGAGAGCAACTGAGAATGCCCGTTTCAAAATAGAGCAGAGCCGAGAACAACTCAAAGACACACGACTGGCATATGAGAAGAGTGTGGAGAACATGGAGAGGAATCAGAAGGAGCTGACTGATATTCTGGTTGAAATGCAGAGCTGCAATATCAAGGAGATTGACTTTAATACCACTATCAAGATGCTGGTGAAGGGTCTGGACGCCATGGGCAGAGTCAAAGAGCAGTGGGAGAAGATGGTGCTCTTCTTCCAGATGGTCTCCAACATCGTCAAAATTAGCCTCAGCAAGACACTGCACAACTTTGTCACGACATCTGAGGGTACCACAAAACTCACTTACAATGACAAGCTCTTTAACAAAGACCTCCTGTACAATCAGGCCTTTCAAGCCTCCAACATTGCCAGCCTGGTCCACATGATTTCAACGACCTACACTGAAGTGTCCAACCAATACCTGATGGACAAAGTGAGCAGCCTGGGCAAGCTCATGGCCATGGATAAGGAGAAACCAGAGTTCGAAGTGGAACGTCAGAATCTGCAGGAATCCTGCAAGGCAGCCCAGGAAGGGATTCTCCGTCTGGTCCTGAGGAACAAGAACGAATTTCAGAGGCAGACCGATGCCAGGATGGCAAAAATAGAGGGTGACTTGAAGGCTGTTCTGCCGGCAGCTCAACCACAGGAGACTGAGAGAATCAAAGAGGTTGTTCAGGCTGGCTTTAGTAAGAACAGTTTTGATGAATACTTCTGAATCAAGTTTAGTTGATTCAGAAGTGCAAGTGCAAGTTTGTAGGTTATCATTTAATAATCAGAAGCACCGTATTTCCAGCAGGTTTCTTTCCAGTACAGTATGTACAGTTGCTTAAAGGTGCATTGTCGCAAATATAGCAGTAATAGCATAAAATAAGATGAAATGTGCAAAAGATAGGTCGGGGGGAGCACTAAATTTACAAATAAAATAGCCAACAGTGTAGTGTCCATGGGGCAAATGCAGAATTTGTCTTTGTTATGATACAAGCCGGTCCGGAGCTTGCTGTGTTCGATTGCACTTGGAACTCGCCGACCTCCGAATTGGAAAAATGCAATAGTAAATTTGTAAATTGTAATTTGCGCCGTCTTATAATGTTACAGAAAACCTCCATGTTTTTTCTTCTCATGTCCTACACTAGAGAACTTGTTCTTCTTATCACCAAAGGAGGCTGCTCTCTCTCTGACAGCTGATTTTTAAACAGCCTACTATAAAGCATATGTATGGAGGAGAGATGCCCACTTGTTTATATCTGGTATGCTCTGCCACTGGCTCCATCTAGTGGCCGCGGATTTGCGTTAATGCTCCTTTAAAGCAGAAGTAAGCAATATTTTTGTGTTAATATAAGTCTTAAAGGAGTCATCACCTGGTTTTGTATGTATCCAATCCCCCTTAAATTGCTTTGAATCAGTTCTTAAAACTTATTGGAAACATTAAAAAAAAAAAAATTCAAACATAGAGCTTGTTCTGACACTTTTTCATATGGCAACTTTCTCTCGTGAGAGTAGGCGCGAGGTTTTGACTGGTCCGGATGTTCATTGTATTAATATGTAATGAGGCGCGCATTGATTGGACGCAGGAAGGACAGAGCCGGAATGGTGGCTGGCCCTGTGAGCTACATGCAGGCTGTATTGGAAACCACATACTATGCTGCTCTGTCGTGTACCGTAACCATGTTATAACTTCATAAAATAAAACAAAATTGTATCGGTTCATTGTAAAACATGTATTTATTGATGCAAATGTGGTGATTTCTGTACGTAGGCTACAGAGCCCTGGTGCAAAGCTGCTGCTGCTCTGTGTGAAGCTTCACTTTTCATTCAAACAAACTAATACGACTGCCACAATTGTTAGATTTCATCAATGAGACAAACATTTATCTCCTAAAAAGAATTTAACCAGTCGGCGGTAAACCTCTACAAACCTGCGGGTAAGTTAATTAACAACCGTTTCCTCCGCGGGCATGACAACGTAGTTTGAACGGTTAACGAGCAGCTGCAGGCGGGTTGCTGACGAGTCACTCTCCGCTCCTCTGCCTCGCTGGAGCTGCACTTCTCCCAACGCGAAGCAAACTTCTAAGCCGTCATTCGGATAAACTAACCGCACATTGGGGATCTAAACCCTTACTTTCTCGCATGAATAAATATTAAAACTTAATAAATTAACGACAGTTTCTTTCGGCGGCATGACGATGTCGTTCGGCCGGCTAAACGAGCACTGCAGGCGGGTTGAGGAGTCACTCCTCCTCCGCTCCTCTGGTGCTGGCTGCAGCTGGCTGCACCTCACTTCTCCCTACGCGGAGAAAACTTCTAAATAGCCGTCATTTGGATAAACTAACCGCACATTGGGGATCTAAACCCTTACTTTCTCGCATGAAAAATTATTAAAACTTAATAAAGTGACGAAATAACAGCGCTACAGTGGGAAATAAAACAACCCGTAATGGCGGCGCGGCAGAAGTCGGGGTGGTGGAAGAGAGGTGTGTTTATGAAAGCAGTCTCCACGGTGACGTCACCGTAGGCGCAGAATCAAAATCTCGTAATGTTGCGGTGTGCAGCCTCATGAGCTACTCTGGCTTAAACAAAGAGCCCAAACGAAAAAACTCAGCCACTTTCAAACCCCACCTTTTCAGGCAAGTTTCCACTGAGGTCCAACACCAGTATACATGTTTTAACAAGGAAAAATGCGATTTCCGGGTGATGACTCCTTTAAATAGTTATATCTTCCGACAGCAATCACTTACATAGAGTGTTTGGACCGAAACACGGGTCTCTCAGTCACTCTGCTCTGCTCTGAGCCGAAGAGAAAACTTTTCTCGTATCCTACAAGTTTTATCCAATGAGGAGAGAGAACGGCATGAAGGGCTGTGTGTGCAGCCAAGGGATGCACGTGAATGTGGTGACGTAGGGACGAGGACCAATAGATCCATGACGAGGGCGGGGACTGCTACCGCCATTGGCTGACAAGAAGTAGCCAAAACGGCCGGATCGCTTACCTCTGCTTTAACTTTAATTTTAGCCAAAAATCATAACCAAAGCTTCACTACATTTCTTCTGAATAGATGTAAATGTTGATTTCTGTTATTCTGACTGTAGTCGTGGCAGTGGTGGGGAACTGTTTTAATTGGAAAATAATTATTACATAATTAATCACATGTTACCTGTGGTGAAGGGCAAATGTGTTTTACATCAAAGATTTTATTTCAAACTATTAAAAGCATTTATGAATTGATCCATGTCATCTAATAAAAGAAAGCAGGAACAAGCCTGTTGATAACAGATGTGTAAAGTCTCTCTCACACCTGAATCTAGCAATGAAACACTTCAGTGACTATCATCTGTTCTTAGAGGATGGGCTGAGGACTGAGGAGAAGTTGAGGAGCTCATGTGAAAAGTCTGAGAGGAGGATTTGGAGTGTGATATGTCTAGTTTGGGATATCTGTTGTCAATCTGTTTCAATAAATTCTTGAAGATGATAGAGGTGTTTTCTCTGTATGTTCTGCAATAACATTCAAACCATCATATTTCTCCCCTTACCTGCAGAAACAGTAAATACACAATTTACTATAATATGCAATATTACAACTTGATGGACATGTTGATGTATCACATCTTCTCCTTTGAGATTGAGATTGGTTTATTTTGATTATTAAAAAAATATTAATAGACACTTTCATGTAAATATGCAGGATTATAGCAATCAGCTAATTTCCTTTGCTGGAGGAGCTGAACTGCAAACCAACATCATGTCCCCATCTAGTGTTCAGATATCAGTACTACAAGAACTTGTCCCACAAAGAGAACAGAAAACATTCAGGCAACATAACAGAGTTATTCCCAAATTACACATACAAAGATTGGTTGATTTGGATTTGTGTGATCTGTGTAAAGAGATCTTAGATTTTAGACTTTAAGAAGGTCACGTGTCAAAACATCAGCACCACATCCAATTTTATCTTGAACTACACGACATTTCAGGTCAACATCTTAATGGATTTTTTATTTATTTTGAGAACAGACAGAAACCTCATTACATCAGTGTCTTTCTTTTCAATCTCACACTACTTACATCACAGTAGTGTTGAGGTCAAGACCACATACCAAAAGACTGAAACAAGACCATGACCAAAATAAGTAAGTGCAAGTAAGTAAAACTTATTTATACAGCACTTTTCTCAGAGAGGACTCAAAGTGCTTCACAAGGTAAAATACAAAAACAGTAACAGAAATACAGCATAAATACACATAAAACATTACAGCAAAAGTACACAGAATAAATGACAGTAAGTAACAAATAGCATATTATTGGAACACATACCAGAAGAGATACGTCTTCCACCAGAGCATATACCAAAGACTCGGGCGTGCTCTGTATTTAGTACCAGTACTCATAATAATAATGTTTTCCTTTTTGCCTTTAATTGATATAGGAGAGTAGAAATAGACAGGAAATTGGGAGGCAGAGAGAGCGGGGAGTAACACGCAGCAAAGGGCACACCAGAGGATTCAAAGCAGGGCCGGCTGCAGAGAGGACGATAGCCTCTGGGTACCTGCTCAAGTCAGTGAGCTATATGAGGCCCCAAAAGATAGATAATGCCCAAGAAGAAGATAGTTTTGTATAAAATCTATTGAAACAAAGTTTGGATTAAACAGAACAGCACAGCACAGAACCTGCTAAAGTCTCCTCCCACTTTTGACATTGGTGCAACCAGGGGTAGTCTGGGGTTGAAATTCAGCCCAGGAGCCTGGTTTGGAGAGAGAAGGGTCCGGCTGCAGGTCGCAGCCATGGTCGCAGCCCCTCACGGAACGCCCCCTTGTAAACCTCAAACGTAGTCTCGCTGGCGGAAAGACAGGTAATAGCTTTATTTGGCATGTTACTTCTTGCCCCCTCTTGCTCATAGTGCGAATTACAGGAGGGTTCAGCATTATAAGCATCACCCTATAGCTCAGGCTGTTGAGCCTATAGACTGAGTCCTGTCTTATACATTCATTTTACTGGGACCAGTATAGGATGTGGATCTGTCTAGACTAGAGCATGTATGGTACCAAATCTGTCTTTGCTATAACCTTTTTATGGCCTGTTTGAATGTTCTCAGTGAGCTGGATGTGCTTGCTTGGGCATCAACTGATGCTGAACGTGGACAGAGACAGCATGGAAAAGATACAGGGGAAGGCCGAGAAACTGAAAGCTGCGCTGGAGTCTCCAGACTTCTCCAGACTAGAGCAAAAACATAAAATGAACTGTCAATTGCTAACTTTGTGTCCTTTCTTATGATATTTAACTTTAAAATTTGATAAAGAAAAACAGAAGGGAGGGGGAGAAGAACAAGTCTAAGAAGTCTCGATCACCTTACGTCATGTTTGGTATGAATAAGAATATGGTTTAAAAGTCATTTGAATTTTCATATTTGAACTTTTTTGTTTTTCTTTTTTTTCCACATGTAATTGTAATTTCAATCTCTTTGTAAAATACCCAACCTCCCACCTTCTCACCAACATACCAGACTTTTAAATGTAATTGTAAATTAAATTCCTTTGCATTTCAAGTACCTGAGACACCCAACCTCTCACTTCCTCATCAATATTCAAACCCTTTTGTATTTTAAATTGTGTTGACTAGACCTCTTAACTTCACACTCCAGGATGTCGGTGCCGACAGACAAGAGTGTGAAAAGACACCCTGAGTAGGGGGCCGACCCCACAGCAGACAAAGAACGTAAAACACACCCAAGAGGTGGGCTTTTCCTCAGGTACAAATGTTCAAGTTTCTTGATGCTCAGGGTCTTTCTTCATTTTGAACTGCTCGCATGTTGATTGACCTTTTCTTTGCAAAGAAAATAAAACTTTGTCGGCCGGCAAGAAATCTCTATTTCATTCTTCACCAAAGACAGAAAATTTCCGACACACATAAAGAAAATAAGTAACACGATCCATTGCTTTATCTTTATGAAACAAGACACATATGCACGATCATTGAATTGAAAATATTACCGTATGTCTTGTTTATAGACTGGATATAGGCCTACAAAAGAGCTTTTTTATCCTTTTTATGTTACAAACTGGTGTTAAAAGTATTTTCAAATTGAGTTTAAAGATGATTATCTTTTGCACAGATCTACTAATACTAACCATTAAAGGGGCAGTATGTAGCTTATTTGGCTTTTTATTAGCAAAAATCAAATATTGCTTTCATAGATATGTATTTACCGAAGTCTAATCACAACCGCAAACAGATGAAAGCTGTCTCGTAGCTCAGAATAAGTTGTTTACAAATACATAAGTGCCCGTTGCACCCACCGAAGGCTGTCATGTTGCATCACCATCTTTGAATACGGTACGCGACAGCAGACCAACCTGGCTCAGACGCCTATTGAGTGTTTGTGACTAAGCTTGTGCCCCCAGAGGATGATCGACGTAGTTGTTTTTGTTTTTTTCTGCTGTTACAAAACACACACGGTGCTTATTTGCATTAGCTGGATCTTACAATGTTGAACTGTTTTTATACAAAGTGCAGCCAAACACCAGGCTGAAGAGAGAGGAGCAGCAGAGGCTGCTCTGACAGCTGTGGAGCTGCAGCTGAACCGGCTGGAGAGCACAGCGACCCACGTCCTTCTTCTCTGTTTGTTTGTTTGTTTGTTTGTTTTTTAGCAGCGCTGTTGTTACAGGTGACGCATATCGTATCTATGTCCTATGTTTGTCCTCTGATCTTTGCCGGCGGGAGGGGTGAGCGAGTGAGCGCTGCAATCTAGATTCTGAACGGTGGATGTCACGGTTTAGCCCCAATACTACTGAGGCTTTAAATATTGGCTTTTATTCAATATCTGTATTGTTGAGGCTCTACAGTTACACTTAAAGAAGTGTCTTATGTTTTCTTTGCGCGCACACAAACACACACATACACACACACACATGCAAACAGACAGACCCTAACCCTCCAAACTTTTCTAGTTTGAATCACCGTTTTGTTGACTATTACTGTACTGTAAATGATATGGTTAGCATTTGTCAATGTCATTTTTTGTCATGGCTGATAGTGTGGGGACGGTTGCAACAACTTCTTGCAACTTTCCCCATGCTAAGCAGTCATATCAAAACAGATCACACAACATTTTTCTTTTTGAATTTCAAGAATTTATTTTAAATATGCAAGTGCATAAGAAAAGACAAAAGTATAAAATTAAACATTTTTAGCTAAAAATAGGAACAGTTTATCTATGTTATTCCTCATGATGAATTGACTATGAGAGACTTATATATACTAAAGATAAACAAAATGACCCACCCCCCCCCCAAAAAAAAAAAAAAAGCTACTATTGTTTTTCTATGTGACAAAAAAGTTCTATTTGATGTCATATAGTGAACACATCTCTAAAAGTAGAATAGATGTTTAATTAAAAAAAATTTTATTGCAAAATTGTCCCATTCTTCTTGTCTCACTGAACTATTGAGTTTCAACAGGCTACCACCAGTAACATCTGCAGGGGGTACGTGGATACATCTTGGAAACTATTGATTTCCAAAATGATAAGTAAATATTCCCAAAGTGAGCAAGTGACAGAGAGACAATTGCTAGATAGATAGATAGATAGATAGATAGATAGATAGATAGATAGATAGATAGATAGATAGATAGATAGATAGATAGATAGATAGATAGATAGATAGATAGATAGATAGATAGATAGATAGATAGATTCATGTTGGCTTTATCCTCAACACTCCACCTTCACCAACAAAGAGGTACCACTAGAGCACTGGAAAAGAGAGTAACGACACCACCATTGACTCCCGTGGTAAGGGTTTTGCGCCCCGAGTGGCAGGAATCAGGATATGGGTATTGCAAAAGCGTGTAAAATGTTTATCTGTAAAGGATCCACGATGATGCTATTAACGTGGGTGATCTATAAATGTCCTTAAATTATTGAAAATACCACACTTGCTCATTCACCAACAATGCAGAGATGTCAGTTCTTGGGCGATTTTGCAATACCTATATTTCGCCATCAGGAGGCGCTTCCATTGAACCAAAGCGTGTCGTTACTCTCTCTTCTAGGCTACCACTATCCAGATATTCCATAACCTCTAACCTTTAGACTAAGGAAAAACAAAGCATCAAATAACCCCAAAAACCATAACCCCACAGAGAAAGGGAGAATAATAAGGAACACATTTCTCATTCCACACAACAGGCAAAATACATGACACATTCCACAAGACAGAGAATCATCACCTTCTTCTATTGGACTACTAAGCAACTACTGTAATCTAACACCCTTATATATGCTGCTCGTAAATGTATATGTGCGTGCCTTTCTCTCCTTTAACATATACAGTATATTTATTTCTATAAGAATATAAACAATCACTCTTCACAAATTAAGTTCCGTTCTTCAAATTTGAATTGAACTGAACTTGAGTTGATAGATAGATAGATAGATAGATAGATAGATAGATAGATAGATAGATAGATAGATAGATAGATAGATAGATAGATAGATAGATAGATAGATAGATAGACTCAAGGGGATTTCCAGACCGTTATAGACATCATTACAAAGCCTGGTTACGAAGTGCATGTTACAGGTCAAATACACATTTTGAATATTTATTGTAATCACAAAAATCTGTATCCTATCTTCTTTTTCTTGGGGCCTCCCTCCTATATAAGGCTGCTTCCCCACTTTACCCCATTTGTTGCTTTTCTCTATGGGTTTGAGTTCAAGATACAAGAGATTCAAGATTTCTTTATTTGTCTTTTCTCCTGCACAATGTACATACCAAAAAAACCAACAAAAAAACAAGTACCAGTACAACTTTGAGCTTTGAGGTTTTGTGTTTGTTAGTTTTTTTGTGAACAAAGGAAAAAAGGTTAGGAGTGAACAAAGGAAAAAAGGGTCTCCCGCACACTGTCAAGTCACTTGCAAAATACTTTAATAAAACAAACAACGTTTCGGTCCACAGGACCTTTTTCAAGCAGAGGTGTCTCTGCTTGACATCTCTGCTTGAGACATCTCTGCATCTCTGCTTGAAAAAGGTCCTGTGGACCGAAACGTTGTTTGTTTTATTAAAGTCTTTTGCAAGTGACTTGACAGTGTGCTTTGTTCACTCCTAACCTATGCTCCAACGCACCTGTTTTTCAAGATTTTTTAGGTGTGCATCAGCCTCCACACCTAGGTTTTTTGTGACACATAAAGGCAGATTGAAAAGGATATTTTCTAATTGAGCTGAATACACTGTTTGGGAAAGGAATGGTAAAGGGGATAGACAGTGTAAGCCAACTATAGGCTGTGAATCTGTCAACAAGTGGCTAGAAGATAATGGAGTCAGCACAAAGCTTGGCCCTATGTGTGCACATGCATGATGACTATGCACTTTATGCTCACAATAACATGATTACAGATATCCGAGATTTGTCTGCACACTTACCTCTTCAGGGAGCCTCTGCTGTCCTGTCAGCGCTTTACAAGCTTAGACCCAGCTTTGATAGTTACAGTCGTGGGTAGGAGGGGTTGGGATTTGGGTCAAGGAGGTTGGGTTGTGATCACGTGGTTTCTGGGAAAATTGTAAAAGTTAGTCTCTAATCTCTCTCTCTTTCTCTTGTGGTGGTATTTTTTATGAGAAGTCACATATAAGCCTGAAAACAACAAGACCAGGGGTGCAGATCCGATGCCAGGATTGGGGGGGACACAATGAGATTTTTTTTTTTTTTTGCCCATATGCAACTCATACCATGCCGCCATAAATAGCAACTCTGCAGAGTCTCGGCATTCAAAAAGTACTGCACAGGGAATCATTTATTGTGCTTACCTTTCTTGTTTATTTGTCATAAACAGCCAACAGCGAGTATCACTGCTGTTAAAGGGATAGTTCAACATTTTGGCAAATTGGCCCATTGCCATAATTGCTATAGTCATAGCAGTAGGTTCGTTACCTTTAATTGTAGGTGTAAGCTATTTTCAGTACAGCGGAGCGCAGCAGCAGGCTGCTCAGAGCTACGCTATGGAGGCTAAGGGAATTTCTTGGTTTCCCTCATTAAACTCATCAAATACAAAATCCCAAAACTCCACAGCGCTTTTGTTGACAAGTTGTGAGCTGCACAACCACCACGCTATGAGATAATGACGGAACGATACGAAACGGAGCCGTTTTCGAGGTAAATTCATACAAAACCGCTGATGCGCGTTGCGTTCAGGGACAGTTTTTCAGCAAGCAGTCTCCGTATTTACCCTGTATTTACCTCGAAAACGGCTCAGTTTTGTATCGTTCCGTCATTATCTCATAGAGTGGTGGTTGTGCAGGTCACAACTTGTCTACAAAAGCGCTGTGGAGTTTTGGGATGTTGAATTTGATGAGTTTAATGAGGGAAACCAAGAAATTCCGTTAGCCTCCATAGCGTAGCTCTGAGCAGCCTGCTGCTGCGCTCCGCCGTACTGAAAATAGCTTACACCTACAATTAAAGGTAATGAACCTACTGCTATGACTATAGCGATTATGGCAATGGGCCAATTTGCCAAAATGTTGAACTATCCCTTTAAATTAGTAAATTATAAATTAAAGGGTCTCGGACATATAATGTCACGTTCTTATCTTTTGCCTCCCACCGACCCTCCCAGATCCCCAATTCTTCTCACCATCTTCCTTTTCTCCCAGTGTATGGAACTTTATGCATGATTAATTGATATGGATGAAAATCAAAATATGAAGCCCTAAGATTGAGGGGGTCGTTTTTTTAAAGCCTGCTGATGTCATTAGCGTCTGTGTAAGAAACTATTCATTTGGATTATAGTGGAGGAGACCAGAGATGTAATGTGGAGTCAGAAATATTTTTGTCAAACATTATTTGTTCCACCATTTCAATAATTTCTTTTTAGATGTGAAGAATGTGAAGTCTGAAAATACATTTGTTAAATTTTAAATAGTTTGGGGTATTTTTATTGGGGGGGACAATTCATGTTTTTCAGAAATTAGGGGGGACATGTCCCCCCCGTCCCCCCTAGGATCTGCACCCATGAACAAGACCAATGAAAAGAAAGTTATGCCACCTTTAAAGACTGAGTGTGAGCTGTGTTATGTCATTAATAATCACATTTTATGTTATTTTGTGTTGATTTAAATAGTTAGAATATACTTATTTGTCATGTTCTTATGTTGTTTCACTCCACCGTGGCTTTATCATCACTGATTGCCGTTATCTGCCTACTTCTAGCTGAAATCAAGGATGTAGCAGAAGATAAGGCCATGGGATGGGAAAGTACAGCAGAGATAAGGCCATGGAATGGGAAAGTACCTAAAACCACACACACACACACACACACACACACCAGCATATAAGCCACACACGGATGATGTGAAAATCAGTCACTTCTACCCTTCTGTCGACACTTTTTCTTTTTCATATACTTTGTATCTTGTAAGTGACTTGGGGTGTTAACTTGTGTTTTACTTTGTCTAAGAGTGAATAAAAGACAACTCTACGTCGGATCCATCCTTTTCCAGCGTTTTATTGGAGTCTTCAAAGTTATTATATTAAAGTGATGCTGAATAGGTTCAAGGCCCGAAAAGACAAACTTATTTTACATCACTCTCTCTCTCTCACACACACACACACACACACACACACACACACACACACTGGAGATCAGGGAGACCGAGGGTGGTTGTAACATTTTTGGAATTTCTGACTGTATCTTGGAGCATTTTTTAGCCAGTGCATTCAAAATGTGGTCAAACTAGTGACAAGTATCTGCTATTAAATGGTGTAGCTTTTATCTCTGCAACACAAACAGAAAATGCATGGTTAGTCTCAAACACAAGGAGTGAAATGTCACAATTCACCCCATATGGTCTGGGTTAATTGTAACACCCTGGGGTGAAATGTAACATTATCAAAAAGTATTATGACAAACAAAAACTTGATATTGAAAGTTTTTTACTCAACATTTACAGGTCCAGTGTGTGATAATTGGCAAGGTTTATTGAATATACTGTAGTAACAATGAATATTTGTATAAGTGTATAATCAATATAAAATAAATTCAGTTTGTTTTTTGTAGCCACATAATTCTTGCAAGGGTCTTGCAAGAGAGATATATAGCAGGAGATGGGGCTTGTGGAAATTCTTTAGTGGTTCGTTGTTGGTGAATAATGAAATAGAGACTTATGGCCGACAAGTTTCTTATTTCCTTGCAAGGAAAGGTCAGTCCTCACCCGAGCAGTGATGGTAAAGGAAAGACCCAGAGGACCAAGTAACATCTACATTTATACTTAGGTAGAACCTCTCAGGGGTCTTCAAAGGGCCTTTTGGTCTATCGGGGGCCCCTGTTATTTTGTGTGTTTTCATTACCTATTTAATGAACACCTGATACCCACCTAATCATTTATTTTCATTATACCATGAAGAACACAGGTAGGTTAAGTTAATACAGTTTTAATTTAGGGTGACCAAGAGTTCTCTTATGGCCAGACATGTTCACCTTTCACGTCCTGTCTGGGTCCGGTTATGAATTTGTGAATATGTTTTTCACGGGACCGTTAAGCATGTAAATTTAAACTAATGATGCTTGCATAGTACGGTAGCCTACTTCTTATATATATATATATATATATATAAATCATGACACTGTAAATTATCCCATAGCTCTCCTGGTAGAGTCACTGCAAATACTGCAGATGGTACAAGTAGCACGGGTTCGAGTCCATCCTGTTCTGAGCGTATCTTTCTTTTCTTTTTTTCAGTCCGACTCCGGTATATTTTATTTTATTTTACCATAAGTATAAGACTCAAGTGGAATCATGCAATAGAATAAATAATGTGGAGCAATGAAAACAATCTTAATTAATTATTGGTTGATGGTTTAAAATCTTGCTCTCTACTGTACGTGTGCAGAGATTAGCCTACTGTAAAGTTACGTATAGGCTTAAGCCTTTGAGCAGATGCATCAGCGTTGTGTTTTGAAATACATTTTTCATATTAAATCAGATCTTATTTAGGTAGGCTACACTATGCCTATCCTACTGTTAAACCATTCAATGGTAAATAAGGTGTTTTTTGTTGTTGTTTTTTTTTTTTTACAAAGACTGGAACTGAGGTTAAAAGTTAAAGTTAAAATATTAAATATTTTTCGATGAACTTGTTGCTATGTGGACAGAGTTTAGGTCTATACCCCATTTTGACAGTTAATGTTATCAGAGACGTTCTATATTGTAATGCAATAATGTTGCTGACAGACTTGCGTTACATTGTTGTTTAATTAAATATATAAATCAACGACAAAGCCGTTTCCTCCAAAAATGTCTACATGATTTTATTTTGAAGTTTCTTGCGTGCACTTCCTGTCTGACAGTGGAGGCAGCCTGAGCGTGGAGCCTGCACCGGAAGCAGCCTGACGGTGGAGGTCTGCAGCCAGACACTCTTGTTGATTTCTCTAGTCTGTCTCAGTTTACCCCTGAGCTGGGGTAAAGTGAGACACGAGACCACTTTTTTTTAAAACAATCATATTTTCACTGCCCTTCGTTCTAAATACATTCTGATAATTTCCATTGCTAGGAAACATCCTGAATTAATGGTAAATGTGTAAATTTTACTGATAAATCATTTTAGCTTGATTAGAGGGGAGCAAATGTAAAAAATGTCTCACTTTACCCCACTCTCCCCTACAGTGTGTTTGCGTTTTTGGATATGTCCAGGGCAAACACAACATTAGGCTAAAGGTAGCTTGTCTGCAACGTTACACCATACCTGCATAAATCATTAATCTGCTTTATCAACTAAAAGTAAAATCCATACTGGCTGACCGGAAAAACGAGTTGATGAGGGAATGCCAGTAATAGGAGTGGGGAGGAACATAATAGTGTATGATTAGAGGAGACTGGGGACAGTTGCAACACTTTTTTTTTTAATTTTTAGACTATTCGGACTACACTCACCAAACTTTTACATATTAAACATGTCTGCTAATTACCCATACCATTGAATTTCAAGTTGGATTCTTATGACATCACTGTTAACTCGGATAAACCATAAATAAACCATTTCACTTTCATCAAGAGATTACCTCAAATGGAACTTAAAAGGGATATTCCGGCGTAAATTAACCCATGGTCCAACACACCGTGACACAGACCCCCCCTCGAGAGATGAAGTCTGCTAACTGCTAGCTTCTCTAGTTGGAGCAACTTAAGCAAAGACCGCACCATAACAAACAGCGCAGTCTATTGATCTACACCCAACCGATCAAAAAGCCACTCATAGCCACAAATAATGCTCAGAACAGCACCAAACGTCTTCAACAGTACAAACAGGGTCCCAGCACATACTACGAGGCACTAAACATTTGTTAGCTTAGCCTGGTTTCTATTGAAAAGAGACGAAAACAACTCACCCACTTTCCTCCAGTTATACATTATGCAGCAACTTTCCGCGTCCAGCATAAAGTCCAGGCACTGACAACACACGTCCGAGGCCGACTGGCAGCACACACATCTGGTTTCAGTGGCCACCGACAGGCAGTGACCACCAGACTGACCACTTGATTCCCCCAGGTCCAGCACATAGACTCCACCGTACCTCTCCCTCTTTCACTTTTCTCTTTCATTTCCAGCACATAGACTCCACCGTAGCTCTCTTTGACTTTTTTCCTCCATTTCCTTCAGCTCATCTTCGGTGAACTCGGTCTCAAACTGATAGGGGCAACCATTGAAATGATTCCAGTCGTTGTTGTTGTCAAAATACATAAATTCAGCCGTGTAGTCCCTTCTGTGATATCTGCTTCACTATGTTGCAGTCTCTTTCGGCAACGAATGTCGTCCTGATCTCGCTTGTGTCGTCTAATCTTGTGCTTGTTTACGTGATTCTCTCCTCACGCTATGCTGGACGTGGAAAGTTGCTGCATAGCGTATAACTGGAGGAGAATGGGTGAGTTGTTTTGGTCTCTTTTCAATAGCCAGGCAAAGCTAAGATGTTTGATGCCTTGTATTACAGTATGTGCTGGGACCCTGTTTGTACTGTTGATGACGTTTGGTACTGTTCTGAGCATTATTTGTGGCTATGAGTGGCGTTTTGATCGGTTGGGCGTGGATCAAGAGATTTGATTTTTTTCATTGAAAAAGCAAGTAAGTTGCAAGCTTATCAACCATAGCAAACAGAGCACGAGTGTTGTTGATGTTCTTAAATCTTTTCAGAACAGTGTTGCTGTCTAGCCTTGAGTAACCCATGGTTGAAATTACAAAGACTTATTGAATTATTTATTGAAACCGATACCGATAAACGATAACTTTCTGCTTCCGAAGGCCGATACCGATAACCGATAACATACCTGGAGATAAAAAAAGACTAGTGAGGACCTAACATATATCATGACATCAATACTATAAACAAACCAAAAACAGTTTTGACTCTTTAAATGAAGATATTCTATTCTCATGTAGGAGTAGAGCAGAGCGCTCTGAGTGAGAGCGCTTGGTAAAAAAAAAAAAAACGATCCATACCGCAGTGCTGACAAAAAATATATAATAAATCTTATCGGGCCGATAACTTTATGATATTGGATTTATCAAAATTACGTCATAATTTCCTGATATCGGGCCGATAATTATCGGACCGATAACTATCGTGCATCCCTACAAATAAGTATAATGTAGAACAAAGAACTGTCTCATATGGATGAACTAACCATTGCTTAAATTGCTCTGTGAAAATAAGAAAATGGCACAACTTTCTCTGTATCCTCCAACTGACAAGCACAGACTTGAATTTAGTTATGAGCCAATCACAACTGGGTAGCACTGTGGCCAGAGGTAAAACTTGATAATTTAAGTTTGTTAAATTTACAAAAATGAGTACAACCAATAACTGCCTCAAATACTCTTTACACTCATACTGTTTAAGTATGAACTGACCTGAAGTTTTTTTTTAGTATATATTTTAGGCTTTTTTGCCTTTAATGGACAGGACAGTTGAGTTGGCACGCAGGATAGGGCCCCTTGACACAGGATTTGAACCAGTGAGGACTATAGCCTCAACACGTGGGGCAGGTGCTCAAACAACGCCCCACAACACATTTTTTATAAAACGTGGTGTTTACGGAAACTGTTTACTGTATATAGAAACTTTCCAGTTAACAGTGGTGATCTGATAGGAAGAGTTCAGATGTTGGAACTGACCCCAAACCTGGGGAGAGTTGCAACACAGATCATGGACGGTTGTAACATGCATTCAATTTCACTTGTGAACTTTTGCTTTTTGTCTCAGTAAGCGTAGTATTGCTAAAATATGCTTCTTTTTCTTTTCTTTTTTTTACAATAATACTAAATTATTATTTATTTGTTTTGTAATATTTATCAAAGAACAGTTGAAGGTTTCTTTAGAACAGTAGTTCCCAAACTTTTTTGTCTTGTTTACCCCCTGAGTCTTTTTGCCATACGACGAGTACCCCCTCACTCATACATGTTGATGATTCTCTTAAAGTGGTCACAACATAACACAACTGTTTATCAAATGAAAATCATTTTAATTATTCTACTGCATTTTAGTTGTTTCTGGCTGTTTTGGTAAATGGTAAATGGTCTGTATTTATATAGCGCTTTACTATACCTGAACGATACCCAAAGCGCTTTACAGTACATTGCATTCACACACACATTCACACACTGATGGCGGAAGCTGCCATGCATGGCGCTAACCACGACCCATCAGGAGCAAGGTGGGTAAGGTGTCTTGCCCAAGGACACTACGGCAGCAACCGGGACAGAGCAGGATTCGAACCGCCAACCCTCTGATCATTGGTGTTTGTCACAGAGTTGTAAGATTGTCACAGTACTTGTCACAATACTTGTAAGATTGTCACAATACTCAAATTTCAAACTCGACACCAATACCCAGGAAAATATTCAATATGACACCATATTCAATACAGCAGCAGTGCCTGCCTCACTGCCTCAGCTGTTTTTTTCATTATTTTATTGTTATGTAACCTGAACCTGGTTACCAAACAAAAAGCTAACTCTGAGTTGTGCCATTTCAGAAGAAGAATTTAGAGAAGAAGAGAGGAGACGAGAGAAGAATGTTTCCATAACATAAATATGGCCATTTTTAAACTCTTATGGCTAAATTCACCCTCTGTATGTTGTTGTCTTCTGGGGAGAACTAGTTGTGGCGCATGTGCTATTTTAGTAAGGGGTCGGTATTCAGCAAATCAGTTTATCACGTACAAAGTCACCACAAACAGGTTTTGCACAGTGTTTGCACAGATAAGTCTTAAAATATGTGCAACACCTTCTCATCACAATCCATGCCATCTACACATTTATCAGCTGTTATTAAAACCCAACTCATCAATAACAGGATCACGTTATTGGACCACCACTCACATTAGCTACACAACAAACCATTCACAATTAATCTACACTCAAACCGAAGCAACAATAATGTTAACTGTACACAACAAGCTATTATCACAAGGTTTACAACCGATATGACAGACAACCTGGGCTGTGTGTGTGTGTGTAAGAAAGAGAGGGAGAGAGAGAGAGAAAGAGATAAGTGCTGGGAGGAGGGGCTAGTCTCTCAGATTTGTATTTAAGGAGGTGATTTGAGAAGAGATTTTCAGTCCAAACTTCTCAACTAAACCAGAGACTGATTGATAGGAAAGGTAAGTGAATTTATGTTAATTTTTCATGACCGTAGCCTAGGTTGTAGGCTATGTGTGTGTGTTGAGCCTAAAGCTGCCTCTCCGTCTACTGTTGCTCTGCTCTGTCCCTCACATGCACGAGAGATAGAGAGTGAGAGAGTGAGTGAGAGACGTCCGGGACAGCTAGTGGGGCTAGCAGCCCTGAGCCTACTGTGCTGCACGTAGCTTCACATGAGCTGAATTACAACTATTCCTAATTCCAGTTTGAGATATCTACAACGTCATTTTGACTAGTCATAATTCCATTTACAGATATCTACAACGTCATTTCGCCAAGTCAAAACTTAACTTAAGATATCTGAAATGGGACATGTAGATATCTTTAATTGTGGTGAATTAAAGATATCTTGAAAGGGAATTATGACTAGTCGGTATCAAACTGTAGACATCCCAAACTGGAATTACTGTTAGTCGTAATTCAGTTACAGATATCCATAATTCACATAGCGGATATCTGCAACTGAATTGTAGATATCTGTAATGACAAACCCCACACACATGAATGGCGAAAGTGATGTCATTTGTCCTAGGAAGAACGTAGTTGTGGATATCTGAAACGACGAGTGTGGATAGGAAGAATGTAGTTGCAGATATCTGAAATATTCTTTTTGACGAGACAAAACTGAATTACAGATATCTGCAACACATATTCAGTCTGGCCTTTAAATGTTAGAATGGCTTGCCATATAATAGTGCATTTAATTCTGCACACGAATGGATTTACAGATTTACATTAAAAGAGACATTGATTTGGTAGCGTCATTAAATGAGATATCAGTTTAGAAATAGAGGAGGGGGGAGGGTTGGTCATGTATGACTTATTCTTATATGCTCGCCAAGTTTTTAGTCTGAAGTGGCAGTCAATGCAATCACCAGTCTTTTAGGAAACACATGCATTAACAGCAAAATATAAGCAAGAAATGTATGTAATTAAAGAAACATTAATTATCTAATAGTGTCAGTGCTGAAACATCATCAAGCACAACATGTTTATAAAATGCCATGTGGTTAATTTAAGTCCTCCCTCCCACTTTTAAAATCCTTTCTCCTCCCTCTTCCTCCTTGTCATCCTTGCTCCTCTCTCACATCCCTTTTCCTCCTCCTTACCTCCTCTGTACTCTCTCACATCCCTCCTTATATTAACCTCCCCCCCACCACCTGTCATTCTCCTCCATCCTCTCATCTAATTACCCCTCTTCCCTCTCCCTTCACCATTTTCCCAACTCCTCTTCTCTCTATCTCTATCTCCCTGATCCTCCTCCTTGCCATATCCTCCCTCTCCTCTCTCCTCACCCTCGTCTTCCTGCACAGGTGTGTTGTGTCCTCCTGTCTGCTGGTATCAGGATGCCGTTTACAGCGAGACAGAGTCTCTGCCTGCTGGGCATGGTCCTCATCTCTCTGTTTCCTCAGCCAGCGCGGGGCCAAGGTATGTACCTCCGCCGCCTGAGTTAGTCACAGATATGTATGATGATATTAGGAACTGTATGATTTTCTCCCTTCTAACCCATACCATACCACAATGGAGAATAGTTGAATTCAACCCTTTCATTAGTCATCACACTTGTTGTTTATTGCATAAAATAGATATGCTGTAATTGGACAATGCTCTGACAATAGAAATGCATGCTTAGTTATATTATAAAGGGTCGACTCTTTGCAGGGAAGGGGAACAGTAAACTGTTCTCTTATGGTCAACATTCTCTGACTACAGTATGTGCCTCTGTTTTTAGGTTGTCTTACAGTAAAAGGGATAGTTCAACATTTTGGCAAATTGGACCATCACCATAATCCCTATAATTTTAGGAGTAGGTTCATTACCTTTAATTGTCGATGTAAGCTATTTTTTAGAATGGCAGAGCAGAGCCGCGAGCTGCTCAGAGCTCTCTTGGTTTCTTGGTTTCCCTCATCAAACTCATCAAATACACAATCAGTGTAATTATCAGCCATAAGATGAGCTCTCCTAGTAATAAAACAATCAGTGTGCAATACCCAACGCCGGATGTGTGCCCTAAATGGTGTTTTGCTAACCCCCCACTTATTGCTTAACTTTATTACAACACAGAGTGGTCAGGTCATAGAGTTCATCCTGTTACCTTCACCTTAAACAAAGTGTTCACCACACCAGGGTACAGTTGGTCAACACTGATCATTCTAATAGACTTACCCAGAATAGGACTCCATCAAAATTTCCACCACAGATCTTTTTTAGGTTTAGGTATAAATAGAGTATATATAGAGTGAAAGGGAGAGCATCATTAGTGATACTTTCACAAAATGGGGCTAGTTCAATGGAGAAGGACCATTCACTCCAGGAGATTTATTGTTTTTTAAATTATGTATTGAGTCTATTATTTCTATATCTATATATTATATAAAGAGATTGGATGATCACAATATTCGTACTCAGCAGTATTGATTGGATTAATAGGCTATTAACTATGGAATCCAGAAATGAAACAGTAAGATTCGTGCAATAATGAGAGCTATAAAGATTTTTGTAAAAGTTGCAACAGAAGGTTGCAATCTGCTTTGCATCATCATTATGTTATCTATTTGAAGCTGATGGATACTATTTTGGACAGGGGGTTTTTTCTAACCTAAAAAGAAAATACACAAAGTTCTGTTCACCCTCCTCGCAGGCTTCGCCTTCTAGACATTACAAAAGCCCTTTCAGCTTTAGACTGATAAAAATGTATCTAGTTTGTTTTGAAACAATTTTTCTTTTTCTCCAGAGGATTGTTTATCGGGACATATGGAAGCTAAGGCAGTTATCTTGGAGATCACCTTTTCTTCTTCATAACGTTTGACTTAGCAAGATTACTACAGTATTTCCTAAGAAATTTTCCAACTTCAAACTTTAAAAGTTCCCATTTATTTCCATATACTTTTTCAGATTGGGCCTCACTCCAGACAACTTGTTTTATATGTTAACACATAACCCGAAACAAAATAGCAAATCAGACATCCTAAAAAGCAGCAAATTTCAAAACAGATAATAATTTATTTTCAGCATTCACACTATAGTCAATTCTTGCTCAATACATTTCCAATCTTCCTGAAAGAAACTGACCATCTTTAAGAGTTATGGTTGATGAAGTTTGGCAAATATCAGGGTTTTATCTCAAACACTGAATTTTTTAAAACATTTTGAATTCTGCTCTCATGGGAATAATCGCAGTCAATGATTTTCACTTATGGAGCAAAACACTTATCGTTAAAAATAAATCACCAACATTTCCAGGCTGCCAAGATGTAATTTATGTTTGATTTATGTTACTGTAAATCTGCCTTCACTGCTGCTGCCACCATAGTGACAGGCTTAGTTAATTTGTGTAGCCACACAGTACCTCACCTCTAGCCAGTTAGCTTCATGAGTTTGGTGGTGGTCCACGGTGTCAGAGTTTGTGTGTTCAAGCCACCGTTAAGGCAGAATGCAGATGTTCTTGTTCTCTTTCTAGTCTCTCTCTTGTTTCTCAGAATTGCCTAAATTCTGTGCTTGTAATAAGAAAGAAAAAATGCTCCACTATCAGATTTTTCTACTCATTTCAAGTAAAAATATGCTTGAAAGAAGTAAAAAGTGTCTAAAAACAAGCTACTTTTTATGTAATTACATATAATGGGATTTGTTTTTGACTAGAAATGATATTTCGACTAGAAATAAGACAAATATTCTTGGTGAGATTTTGAGTTTTTGAACTGTCGCCCTGCAAATGGTTGCAATGTTAGGGACCAGGTATAGTTAGCATAGTAAACACTAGCACCTAGCTAGCTACCTCAACGAAGTGCATCAGTTATCTTCAATATTAATTTGAATGTTCACTGTCTCCTTCACCATTCAAAGCAAATTAAACAAATAACATCTATTATTCATTTCAGAGTTGGAAAAACAATGTAGTTATTGATGGTCTGATACAGAACAACACTTATGAGTCTTGGTCAGATACTGAGCATATGGTCAGAGAGTTTTTGAACAAACGGTCAGACAGTTTTGAACAACTAAAAATCTATCCAATTGATTCCGTACTGTATTAACCCTGTTAATTCAAGCGAAGGTAAAGAGGAAATTATGTTGTTGTAAAGTTAAAGAGATTGACAACTTCAACAGATGAAAGGAGCTAAACAGCGAAGTGAAGCAGTAGGGCCCCACTATATGTACTGTCTATTTTTGATATGATACTCTTTTTATCTTAACACCAGGCAAACTCAAGCAGATGGACCTTTTATAAACTTCTGTTATAATACATTCCAACAAACAATTATTTAATTTAAGGACTCAATAATTGAGTTTAACTGTTTGGCACCATTTAAATAATATTACATTGAATTTAATGTTATTATTATTTTTCTTGATGAATTCATTAATTTGGTTTTGCAATTTGTTGCTCTATATTTTGACTGAGATGGCCTAATTTTAAAGGGCCAAGAGGCCTTGCTCAAAAAAAGTTAATGTGAGGCCTGACAAACAAATGGTTAAATTGTTTAAAATATGCAAATTTCTTATTCTCCACCAGCTTGAGAAGGTGAATAATTTCATATGTATTTTTATGGGGTGAGAGATTACCCGATAACTTCTGTTTCTCCTTTTTTCAACAGAAAACATTGCCAACCAAGTTTCACAGACCACTCAAAGTCTCACCACTGCACCACAGATGCGAGAAACCACCAAGATGCTGATGAAACCCAATGCAAACTGGGAGGAGTATCTGACTCCTGCTCCCCTCTCTATTGCCATCATGGGGGAGCTTGTATTCATCTCCTCAGCTACAGATTTCTCAATCAACAAGAACCCCCCTGCAGATGGCTACAAGTACATCAGATACCCAGAGTCCTTCAGGGCCTGTCTCATGCAGATCTGTAACTCAGGCTGGCATGCATTCAATGATGCCCACGTGAATATGGATCAAATCCGCCTTCACACAGCAACAGTTCCTGATCACATGAAGGTAGCGCTCAACACTCTTTTTAAGGGCAGTGATGCAGTTATTGAAAACCTCCTACCAAATCAACTGGACAACATTCGTGTAATCGCAGACGACTGTGTGGCACTGGCAGAGAGTGTAAGAAACAAATATATTGCCGTGATCAATTTAATCCAGGAGCTGCTGGAGGCCTGTATCAACGCTCAACACTTTTATGGAGAAGAGCTGGAAAAGGTCAAGCTGAAAATTAAAGAGGGAAAATTGAGGGAGCAGAGTGCCCAACTTCTGAATGAACGGTCCCAGAAAGCAATGCAGGACATGGAGAAACAGCTGGGCGAAGCACAAGCAACGTTCAAAGAATCTATGGATTCACTTCCCTCTGGGTGGGATATGATCGGCATGGATTTTGTTGAAGGTCTCGCAACTTCTGTAACATCAATCCTGAATATATTTAACCCAGATACATATAGATCGAACACAGGACAATCACCCACTAACCAAAGCACCTCAGGTGAAAATGTTGATGTGTTCGCACAAATGCAAGGCTATAGTAAATCTGGGGAGATTCTGAGCCTTGTAGGAACTCTGAGACAGTTTGTCAATGGAAGTGAAATAAACTGGAAGGACCTGTATGACCAGGAAAAACAGCTTCCAAAGTCCAAATGGACTGAAGATCAATTCCAAAGGATCTTTAACGCAGTGGACAAGCTTCCAAAGGGAAAAGGCGTTACAAACGTTCTGGCAATCTGTCAAGAAGGGCTCAACATATGTAAAGAGCTGGCAACGTATTCCCCTGATCACACATGGGATCAGGCAAAAACTGAACAGGTCATAAATAACATTACAAAGCTAAATGATGAAACCTTCACTTTTGACTCTTTAAGCAAAAAAGTTTTAGGCTCTCCAGCTCTTACCCCCAAACCACCGATGATGTATAAAGCACAGAGCACAGGCAGACAAAAAGCAAGTCAGAGAGCAACTGAGAATGCCCGTTTCAAAATAGAGCAGAGCCGAGTACAACTCAAAGACACACGACTGGCATATGAGAAGAGTGTGGAGAACATGGAGAGGAATCAGAAGGAGCTGACTGATATTCTGGTTGAAATGCAGAGCTGCAATATCAAGGAGATTGACTTTAATACCACTATCAAGATGCTGGTGAAGGGTCTGGACGCCATGGGCAGAGTCAAAGAGCAGTGGGAGAAGATGGTGCTCTTCTTCCAGATGGTCTCCAACATTGTCAAAATTAGCCTCAGCAAGACACTGCACAATTTTGTCACAACATCTGAGGATACCACAAGACTCACTTACAATGACAAGCTCTTTACCAAAGATCTCCTGTACAATCAGGCCTTTCAAGCCTCCAACATTGCCAGCCTGGTCCACATGATTTCAACGACCTACACTGAAGTGTCCAGCCAATACCTGATGGACAAAGTGAGCAGCCTGGGCAAGCTCATGGCCATGGATAAGGAGAAACCAGAGTTCGAAGTGGAACGTCAGAATCTGCAGGAATCCTGCAAGGCAGCCCAGGAAGGGATTCTCCGTCTGGTCCTGAGGAACAAGAACGAATTTCAGAGGCAGACCGATACCAGGATGGCAAAAATAGAGGGTGACTTGAAGGCTGTTCTGCCGGCTGCTCAACCACAGGAGACTGAGAGAATCAAAGAGGTTGTTCAGGCTGGCTTTAGTAAGAACAGTTTTGATGACTACATCTGAATCAAGTTTATTTGATTAAGTCATGTCAGATGCAAACAAGGCACAAGGCAGAGTGCAAGTTTGTGGGTTATCATTTAATAATCAGAAGCACCATATTTTCTGCTAGCAGATTTCTTTCCAGTACAGTACGTACAGTTGGTTAACTTTAATTTTATCAAATGTGCAAGTCATTCTGAAAATCATAACCAAAGCTTTAGCTTGTAGGTGTATATGCATTCCACTTTTAGAAATGATGTGTGGCAATTGCTAAATCTCACTACATTTCTTCTGAATAGATGTAAATGATGATTTCTGTTACTCTGACTGTAGTCGTGGCAGTGGTGGGGAACTATTTTAATTGGAAATTAACTATTACATAATTAATCAAATGTTACCTGTGGTGAAGGGCAAATGTGTTTTACATCAAAGATTTTATTTCAAACTATTAAATGCATTTATGAATTGATCCATGTCATAGCTAATAAAAAAAAAACACCTATTAAGCAGGAACAAGCTTGTTGATAACAGATGTGTAAAGTCTCTCTCACACCTGAATCTAGCAATGAAACACTTCAGTGACTATCATCTGTTCTTAGAGGATGGGCTGAGGACTGAGGAGAAGTTGAGGAGCTCATGTGAAAAGAACAGAGTCTGAGAGGAGGATTTGGAGTGTGATATGTCTAGTTTTGGATATCTGTTGTCAATCTGTTTCAATAAATTCTTGAAGATGATAGAGGTGTTTTCTTTGTATGTTCTGCATTAATATTCAAACCATCATATTTATCTCTTTCCATTCACAAACAGTAAATACACCATTTACTATAATATGCAATATTACAACTTGATGGACATGTTGATGTATCACATCTTCTCCTTTGCTGAAGCTGAAACCAACATCATGTCCCCATCTAGTGGTCAGATATCAGTACTAAAAGAACTTGTCCCACAAAGAGAACAGAAAACATTCAGGCAATATAACAGAGTTATTCCCAAATTACACATACAAAGATTGGTTGACTTGGATTTGTGTGATCTGTGTAAAGAAAAAAAAGGATCATAGAACCTAGATCTTAGACTTTAAGAAGGTCACGTGTCAAAACATCAGCACCACATCCAATTTGATCTTCAACTACACAACATTTCAGGTCGGCATCTTAATGGTTGACTCATGTTTGTTAATTTTGAGAACAGACAGAAACCTCATTACATCAGTGTCTTTCTTTTCACTCTCAAACAGTAGTGTTCAGGTCAAGACCACCTAAGACTGAGACAAGACCATGACCAAAACAAGAAAGTAATAAGTAAAACTTTTAACCATTTTTCACAGAGACAGAAACAACACAGAAATACATAGAAAATATTACAGGAAAAGTACACAGAATAAACCACAGTAAGTTCTGGAACACACAGGGCGGTGTTTAGCTCAGTTGGTAGAGCACCCGCCCAATGTGTTGAGGCCACAGTCTTCACTGCAGGCGCCCCTGGTTCAAATCCGCGCAGAGCGGCCCTATCCTGCGTGTTCCCCTCTCTCTGCCTCCCGTTTCGTTTCCTGTCTCTCTCTCAACTCTCCTGTCGATTAAAGGCAAAAAGCCCCTAAAATATACTTTAAAAAAGTAATAGAACACACACCTGAAGAGATACGTCTTTACTGTCCACCTGTGCTCGGTATTCAGTACCAGAACTCATAATTATCTTTTTTTCCTTTTTGCATTTAAAGGGATATTCCAGTGTAAATCTAACCCATGGTCCAACCATGGTACCGTGACTTGGAGTTAGACCGGTTTAATGAATAGCTCTATTGATTTGTTCAGCTGTAATCTACTTCAAATGATCAAAACAGTAAGACATTTAGCTTATTTCATTCGTGTAATATTTGGCGATTGGTTCATTTACAGTAATTGCTGAATTGTTGCTATGGACACCGAAGACACCGACGTTTCAAAGAAAAAAAAAACTAACACTAAAAATATATTGTTTCAAAATTTTCTCACTCATCATGTTATACTTTATGATGTGTCTATGTGTTAATTGAATGTTGTCGCCCCCCAACAGGTGAAGCTCATCACAAGTTGAGCCCCCCAGTCCTCTGATTGGTCAGTCCCACCGGGAATATATGTATATACTGTATATATGAATCATGTTTGAAATGTTTTCCATATGCCTGATGAAGGTCATAGGTTTGACCGAAACGTTGCTTTAGTAAATTGAGATTGTGACAGTGTGCGGGAGCTTTTTCTTGAATTCTGTGCTGTTACCAAAATTCAAATTCCATTGTAATGCCATGTTTTAAAGAATATCAACTACATACACCAGCACGGTCTTACTTCCAATGCATCCACAGCCTGACGAATGGTCAGAGTCCCTTCGCATCACATGCCGAAGCATTAGGT
>NC_140917.1:12916280-12992965 GCF_045865225.1 Trachurus japonicus
GATATGCTCCGCCACTGGCTCCATCTAGTGGCCGCGGATTTACGTTAATGCTCCTTTACAGTAACTTTAATTTTAGCCAAGTAATTCTGAAAATCACAACCAAAGCTTCACTACATTTCTTCTGAATAGATGTAAATGTTGATTTCTGTTACTCTGACTGTAGTCGTGGCAGTGGTGGGGAACTGTTTTAATTGGAAAATAATTATTACATAATTAATCAAATGTTACCTGTGGTGAAGGGCAAATGTGTTTTACATTAAAGATTTTATTTCAAACTATTAAAAGCACTTATGAATTGATCCATGTCATAGCTAATAAAAAAAAGCATGAACAAGCCTGTTGATAACAGATGTGTAAAGTCTCTCTCACACCTGAATCTAGCAATGAAACACTTCAGTGACTATCATCTATTCTTAGAGGATGGGCTGAGGACTGAGGAGAAGTTGAGGAGCTCATGTGAAAAGAACAGAGTCTGAGAGGAGGATTTGGAGTGTGATATGTCTAGTTTGGGATATCTGTTGTCAATCTGTTTCAATAAATTCTTGAAGATGATAGAGGTGTTTTCTTTGTATGTTCTGCAATAACATTCAAACCATCATATTTCTCCCCTTACCTGCAGAAACAGTAAATACACAATTTACTATAATATGCAATATTACAACTTGATGGACATGTTGATGTATCACATCTTCTCCTTTGAGATTGGTTTATTTTGATTATTAAAAAATCAGGGGACAATCAATCAATCAATCAATCAATCAATCAATCAATCAATCAATCAATCAATCAATTTGTTTATTTCGGGCATGTCAATTTAAATCATCATCATCACACTTCATCTTAGTTCAAGTAATACAATACACATGGCCGAAAGGGAAAGCGGGAGAAGCAAAAGCTTATCTAGTCCCGCCCCCATTACCCACAGAATAAAATCTTTTTCATAATCAGATCATATCATAATCTTTTTCTTTTGTTTTTGCTTTTTTACATTTTGATATAGACAGTACATATAATAGACACTTTCATGTAAATATGCAGGATTATAGCAATCAGCTAATTTCCTTTGCTGGAGGAGCTGAACTGCAAACCAACATCATGTCCCCATCTAGTGGTCAAATATCAGTACTACAAGAACCTGTCCCACAAAGAGAACAGAAAACATTCAGGCAACATAACAGAGTTGTCATGTTCGTGTTCCAAGGATGAGGCCGTGTTGATAGCAAGTAACTTAGTTTAATCTCTGACGTTCTTAACAACATACATGTGGCTCCATGCAGTCTTGCTCTACCCTGGTATATGGTACGGTAAGCGGACTACTAACCAGTACTGCCGCCTAGCGGTCAAACATGTAATAACATCTAATCATAACATCCCCCCTTTTCTAAGGTAAAATGCATTAACATGAATCATCACATTAGCTGTGTCAGTTATTTCAACCATTTCACATTCAGCATAACTCTGCAACACATAAGCAGTATAAACAGTTTATCTCAGATTGCATAACTCATATCTAAGCCAACACTAGACCATTTAGAACACATTCACAACATCAATCAATATACATTTTGTTCAACATCTTTAACATGTATATTGAATTTTCTTTGTTTATAAGTTCAGTCTATCAGGCTTTCTGATTTCTCTTGTGGACCTTCTTAACTCAGGTTCACTTGGAGTAGGTGTGTGAGAGTCAGTGTTACAGTCCATAACAGGTGTGGGAGTTACCTGAGATTCACCACAGGTTACACTGAGCTCACCAACAGTCCCTTGAGGAGTCTTTAATAGACTGCGACGATTGCGTCTGAGGATTTGTCCATCATCAGTTTTTCACCGTGTACGATCGTGGAGCAACTTCTTGCAGGACAGTTGCTTTTGCACTCCATCCATCAGCATCCTCAATCCTGACTGCGTCGTTGGTAGTCAGTGGAGGGAGATGCTTGGTTGTTCTGTCATAGAATGACTTTTGCATCATTTTCTGTTGTCGTAGCTTATGTTCAATCTTTGAGTGATTCTTTTGCTTTAATTTGTCGTTTTGATGACTCGGCAACGTTGTTCGTAGCTTCCTCTTCATCAGCAGTTCAGCTGGTGACAGGCCGCACTGAAGAGGTGATGCTCTGTAGCTCAATAAAGCCAGATACGGATCTGAGTCACTGTCAGCTGCTTTCTTTAGGAGTTGCTTGAGAATGTGAACTCCTTTTTTCAGCTTGCCCGTTTGACTGTGCATAGTGTGGGCTTGACGTCACATGCTTGAAATCATATTGCTCTGCAAACTTCTGCCATTCTTTGCTGCTGAAGCAGGGGCCATTGTCGCTCACCACGATGTGTGGGATGCCATGCCTGGCGAAGATAGATTTAGCATGTGTTATGACACAAGTTGATGTTGAGCTTGCTAGTAGCGCCATCTCAGGGAAGTTTGAGTAGTAATCCATTACCACTAAATAGTCTTTACCTCTGAGATGAAACAAGTCCATTCCTACTTTGTGCCATGGTGCTGTTGGCACCTCAGCTACCACCATAGGCTCTTTGCTCTGCTTGTTCCTGTGTTTCTGGCATGTTTCACATTTACTTATAAGTGTTTCAATGTCTTTGTTCAGTCCGGGCCAGAAAACCGTGTCTCTCGCCCTCCTTTTGCACTTTTCGATGCCGAGATGGCCTTCATGTATCCTGTGCAACATGTCCATTCTCAAAGCCCGTGGAATAACAATCCTGCCCTTTTTCAACAGCAGACCATCCACAGTACTAAGCTCACCTCTGACATGGTAAAATTGTGGACACGAACCAGCTGGCCATCCCTCATCCATGTTCTTCATGACATGCTGTAGCTCAGCATCCGTTGCTGTAGCCTCCGCTATTTGTCTTGACTTTGTGTCCGACACAGGCAGTGTAGCCGACACCATGTTCACGTGACACTGTATGTCCTCGTCTGTTGCACTCACACTGTCGCCTGTAGTTGCTCTGGATAGGGCATCAGCAAGGACTAGGTGTTTACCTGGAGTATATATCCGTTGATACACTCTTTCCACAAGCCCCAGTTCTTCACAGGCTCTGTCACCAAGAAGTGATTCCCGTCCCTCATTCACAACAAAGAAGGATAGGTGGTGCACTTTTCCTTTAACTGTGACACTCAACCTGCATGTGCCCAAACATTTGATTGGCCGCCCATTGTAGTCTTTCAGTCCCGATTCTTTTCTTTTTATTTGTGGCTTATTTTTCATTGCCTTCACATCACACATGCTTATGAGATTTGCTTTGGCACCAGTGTCCAATCTCATGGTGACTACAGTCCCATTTATCATTAGAGGAGCTATCCACTTATCTTCTGTAGTGACATCATTTACATTGTCTGGCTTATTTATTTGTTCACTTTCACAATTCACCATTCCAACAAAGAAAGTGTCACTTAGATCAGGCTCGTCTATTAAGTTTACAGTTTTTTCTTTTTTCCACTCTTTCCGTTTGGAGAAGCATTGTTTAGCAAAATGATTCTTGCCTTGGCAAGTGGAGCATTGCTTACCAAACGCTGGACACTGTCTAGGCTTGTGCTGTGAGCCGCAGCGCTTGCAGTTTATCATCACGTCCTCCTGCTGCTGTGCAGGCCGGGTCTGTGTGCGCCGTCTCCGCTGATACGACACTGCTCCAACCGCTGCCGCGCTGTCGCTCTGCGCCGAGGCGACTGCAGACATCTCGCTGAACGTCCTCACGTGCCTCTGGGACAGCTCACTGGCCTGGCAGATCTTAATGGCTCCTGCCAGCGTCAGCTCCATCTCCCGTAGTAGCCTCTCTCTGACCTTTTTATCCTCCACGCCGTAGACGATCTGGTCCCGGACCATGGAGTCCGTCTGCATTGCGAAGTTGCAGGACTGCTCCTTTAGCCGCAAGTCCGTCAGGAAGCTATCGAAGGGCTCATGCTGCCGCTGTGCACGAGACCGAAACACGTACCTCTCGTACGTCTCGTTCTTCTTCGGAGAACAGTGAGCATCAAACTTGCTAAGCACTACATCCAACTTCTCATTATCTTCAGGACTGTCAAACACGAACGTGTTAAATACTTCTATGGCCTGTGGCCCTGCTATTGTTAGCAGCAGCGCTACCTTTCTTGCCTCCGGCTTTGCCTCGAGTCCCATAGCAGCAACATAAAGGTGAAACCGCTGTTTGAAGGTGCGCCAGTTCTCGTCGACATTCCCCGTTAGTTTCAAACTTTCCGGTGGTTTTAAATCCATGTCGCCCATTCGAGTTTACTCCTGGTACCATGTCATGTTCGTGTTCCAAGGATGAGGCCGTGTTGATAGCAAGTAACTTAGTTTAATGTCTCACGTTCTCAACAACATACATGTGGCTCCATGCAGTCTTGCTCTACCCTGGTATATGGTACGGTAAGCTGACTACTAACCAGTACTGCCGCCTAGCGGTCAAACATGTAATAACATCTAATCATAACAAGAGTTATTCCCAAATTACACATACAATGATTGGTTGATTTGGATTTTTCTGTGTAAAGAAAAAAAAAAGATCTTAGATTTTAGACTTTAAGAAGGTCACGTGTCAAAACATCAGCACCACATCCAATTGTATCTTGAACTACACAACATTTCAGGTCGGCATCTTAATGGATGTTTGTTAATTTTGAGAACAGACAGAAATCTCATTACATCAGTGTTTTTCTTTTCACTCTCACACTACTTTACATCATCGTAGTGTTGAGGTCAAGACCACATACCAAAGACTGAGACAAGACCATGACCAAAATAAGTAAGTGCTAGTAAGTAAAACTTATTTATACAGCACGTTTCTCAGAGAGGACTCAAAGTGCTTCACAAGGTAAAATACAAAAACAGTAACAGAAATACAGCATAAATACACATAAAACATTACAGCAAAAGTACACAGAATAAATGACAGTAAGTAACAAATAGCATATTACTGGAACACATACCTGAAGAGATACGTCTTACCAAAGACTCGGGCGTGCTCTGTATTTAGTACCAGTACTCATAATAATAATGTTTTCCTTTTTGCCTTTAATTGATATAGGAGAGTAGAAATAGACAGGAAATTGGGAGGCAGAGAGAGCGGGGAGTAACACGCAGCAAAGGGCACACCAGAGGATTCAAAGCAGGGCCGGCTGCAGAGAGGACGATAGCCTCTGGGTACCTGCTCAAGTCAGTGAGCTATATGAGGCCCCAAAAGATAGATAATGCCCAAGAAGAAGATAGTTTTGTATAAAATCTATTGAAACAACGTTTGGATTAAACAGAACAGCACAGCACAGAACCTGCTAAAGTCTCCTCCCACTTTTGACATTGGTGCAACCAGGGGTAGTCTGGGGTTGAAATTCAGCCCAGGAGCCTGGTTTGGAGAGAGAAGGGTCCGGCTGCAGGTCGCAGCCATGGTCGCAGCCCCTCACGGAACGCCCCCTTGTAAACCTCAAACGTAGTCTCGCTGGCGGAAAGACAGGTAAGCTACCGATAGCTTTATTTGGCATGTTACTTCTTGTCCCCTCTTGCTCATAGTGCGAATTACAGGAGGGTTCAGCATTATAAGCATCACCCTATAATTTTGTGTCCTTTCTTATGATATTTAACTTTAAATTAGTTAGCATTAGCAGCTGGATCTTACAATGTTGAACTGTTCTTATACAAAGTGCAGCCAAACACCAGGCTGAAGAGGGAGGAGCAGCAGAGGCTGCTCTGACAGCTGTGGAGCTGCAGCTGAACCGGCTGGAGAGCACAGCGACCCACGTCCTTCTTCTTTCTTTCTTTGTTTCTTTCCTTTTTTTTTTAGCAGTGCTGTTGTTATAGGTGACACATACCATATAGACCCCTTCACAGATTGTAAACGGTAAACGGCGGCAAAAAAAAAGAAAGAAAAGAAAGAAAGAAAGAAAAAAAAAGCCGGTGGTCCGTCGCGACCCGAGCTATTAAATGTTTTCAACCTGATCCTGGTACGTCCAGTCGTGTTGTTCGGTCCGGCCCGTTGAGACCTCGGACTGACACAAGGAGAGAGCCGGGGGCTATACAGTCTGTGGGCGGAGTACATGTTTATTTACAAGAAGTTTAATCAGTGCTTGTAAATGAATGCTGCTCTGGATCAGACTCGTTCCTTCTATTCTTACTCTTTTAAACAGAATCTATTATATATTTTCCATGTTTGCTGAGCATAACATTTGTTAAAAATTAATTTAAAACCTGTCCCGTGCACAGTAGACGCCTGTCTAAACAGATGCCTGGGTCAGTTGTTTTGCCTCCAGTGAACGTCTTGACGTCACAGTGACGTAGGCTGCGAAGGGGTCTATACACGAATTCGGTGAGCGATTTGTGTATGCCGCCATCTTGCGGCGGCGCCATTGCTGCGGTGACATACGTCAGTCATAGTAAACTGATTCTCTATGACAGCATCATAAATAGGCTGCATTTGTGATGTTTAGTGCCCCCCAGTAACTGATTAAGGTATCTTACATGAATACCATTATTAATTTAGGAATTAATCATTTGTTTGAGCGATTAGCAGGAAGGATTAGAGTAACAGGGAGATAAGAGACTGTATCATAAACAATATAACATAGGCTACCGGTATGTTATGCGTGCTGACGATAGCAAGCCAGCATCGGGATATTTAATCATGTGGACAGGCTACACGAATAAAAACAACAACAACTTGTGCTTTGTTTTAGATATTCAATAATATTTTATTGATCAGCTGGCCTCCGATGATCAGAAAAAACGTCAATTACAGGTCTCCGATTTATGGTCAAAATTACCTGAGCTCCGGATGGGTCGGACATATTTTACACCGGCTTTTAGACGACCATGATCACATCATATTGAAGGGATCAGTGAGACATTCACAGACCATCCACTTTTACCACGATGTGAAGGTAACGGTGAGAAGGGAGAGTAGCCAGGTTGTACAGGTCAGCTGTGACTGCGTCGCTGGCGGCTGCTGCTGCTGCTGCTCACTGTACGTAACATTACGGTCTAAACACGGACACTCCTCCTGAAGTAAGGGGCTGTGTTTTGCTGATAATAGAGCAGTCGAGGACAGCACATGTCCTCCCAGCCTTCCTAGACATATTTACAGAAGATAAAAGGTCCACTTCATGGCGCTTGCATTCAAATGCCCGCTTCGCGCACAGAACCCATCGCTGCCTGACTGGGAGCTGTCACCGCAGTAATGGCGGCTGCTCGACTAACAGTTATTTCGCCGAATTCGTGTATATGTCTGAGTACGTTTGTCGGCCCTAACAGACCCTAACCCTCCAAACTTGCAATAACCTTGTCACCATGACCCCCTTGCTTCTTGCACTTTTGTCCTAACCTCTACTGTATTATGGCCCAATTTATTATAATGTAATATTGTAATGTATTTTGTATTTTTATAATGTTTGACGACGTGTGCTGCTGCCCTCTTGGCCAGGTCACCCTTGAAAATGAGATCTCAATCTCAACGGGTCTTTTTACCTGGTTAAATAAAGGCTAAAAAATAAAAATAAATAAATAAAATAAAATAACTTCTTGCAACTTTCCCCAAGCTAAGCAGTCATATCAAAGCAGACCACACAACATTTTTCTTTTTGAATTTCAAGAATTTATTTTAAATATGCAAGTGTAACACTTGTGAATCAGCACAATGAGGAGAGGGGGTCTGCAGTGTTCACAGCATTTATTTTCTCCAGTCAAACCTGCGGGCGACAATCATGCAAAAAATGTCGGCATCCGTCTTTTTTTGGCTCACGCCCTCAGCCATGGTAAACATTTCTGTGCGTTCATTTTTCTTTAATACTTTAAAAGAAAATTACAAAAACAAACTATGTAAAACATGAGGTGTGTATTGAATGAATGAATAGCGCCATCCTGTGGCAAAACAAAAACACGCAGAATTTACTACGTTTAAAACCTTAAAAAACAAAATAAAACCACAAACCTGCGGGCGACAATCATGCACAAAATGTCGGCATCCGTCTTTTTTTGGCTCACGCCTAAACATACAGAAGAGCACTCATTACACACACACACACACAGCACAACAGTCTCATGTAGCTTAAAACGAGGCAGCCGAGTGGCGCCGATATTCATAGCAAAATAGTATTTGGAATGATATCTGAACTTAAAAACTTGTGAAAAACACAGCTAAACATATTTACATCCTTCATGCACACTTTTCCTCACACATTCACTGACTTAAGACCACATTTTCATGGAAAACAAACAAAAATGTCGGCGGGACTTTCCAAACCGAAACTCACCCTCAGCCATGGTAAACATTTTTATGAGGGGAGGAAGGGAGGGGCTACACAAACCTGGAGGACTACAGGTGCCCAGGAGGGACAAAAAGAAAGCAAAACGCCCTGTTAGAGGCAAAAAGAAAAGAAAACTATTTAAATAAGATAAAATTCACAAGCAAAATATAATAAATAATAAAGGTGCATTTCAACTCTGTTACACCCACCCCCACTGAATTTCATCAAATTAGAGCACACATACAATACAGCGTTGACGAAAGAGACCGCCACAACACAAGAAACCACAAGGGGCCAGCACAAAAGAATCCAACACTACATGTATCCCATAAGGATGAAGTGGTATGAGAGCAGCGCTTATCCCTCAATCCAGCAACTGGCAACAGGGTGCCTTCTACACCCCACTAGACCCCATTAAACATAGCATAGTCAGGCTCACAATACAAGGGGGGGATGAACTACCACAGAAACACAAAAATGCCAGTAAAGGCTACCTGAGTAAAGTCTTAGTAAGTGCCTGGAACACGGATCTACATACAGCTTTGACATTGAACTTATCCTGTGTCACATCTTGCCTGGACATGGTCTGTATCAGTCTGTTCACAGGCTTAACCAGACGACCAAATCTTGACCTGACGTGAGTGTGCGTGTCAGAGAGGTCAGAGCGAACAGGTGAGGTCTGGTCAAATGTGAGGCAAGTACCTGGGTTAACATCTGTCTGAGTCACATCGTCAGAAACAGGGTCTGAGTGTCTCACATGAGCCACATGGCTCTTAGGTGAGAGTGAGGTCTCCTGGAGATCAGGGGTCACAGGGGTCACGTCAGTAATGTGCGTCTCTGACAAAGGCGGTTTGGACAACTGTGTGACCCACTCTATGGTCCTCATCTCTGAGTCCACAGGCTCTGGATCAGTTAAAGGGATAGTTCAACATTTTGGCAAATTGGCCCATTGCCATAATCGCTATAGTCATAGCAGTAGGTTCGTTACCTTTATTTGTCGGTGTAAGCTATTTTTAGAACGGAGGAGCGGAGCGGCAGGCTGCTCAGAGCTACGCTATGGAGGCTAATGGAATTTCTTGGTTTCCCTCATCAAACTCATCAAATACAAAATCCCAAAACTCCAAAACGCTTTCATGGACAAGTTGTGACCTGCGCAATCACCACGCTATGAGATAATAATGGAACGTTACGAAACGGAGCCGTTTTTGAGGTAAATACAGGGTAAATACAGAGTCTGCTTGCTGAAAAACTGTCCCTGAACGCAACACGCATCAGCGGTTTTGCATGAATTTACCTCTATACGGCTCCGTCTCGTAACGTTCCATTATTATCTCATAGCGTGGTGAATGTGCAGCTCACAACTTGTCCACGACAGCCTTTTGGAGTTGTTGGGTTGTGTATTTGATGAGTTTGATGAGGAAAACCAAGAAATTCCCTTAGCCTCCATAGCATAGCCCTGAGCAGCCTGCCGCTCCACTCCTCCGTTCTAAAAATAGCTTACACCGACAATTAAAGGTAACGAACCTACTGCTATGACTATAGCGATTATGGCAATGGGCCAATTTGCCAAAATGTTGAACTATCCCTTTAATGGGGCATTATCTTCATCCACAGGTGAGGTACTGTCATTTCCAGCATCAAGGCTTGACTCAGTCTCACAGACTGTCTCAGGAATGGACGAGGCAAGGTCGGACATTTCACTTGTTTCAATCACAGGGAGGAAATTGGCCAGCATCAGCAGATTCCTGTGAACCACCCTCTCATGTCCAGACACAGTGTCACGGATCCTGTATGTGTGAGTCTCTGAGTGCACATCAACCACAGTGTAGATATTTGACTCCCATCGGTCGGCAAGCTTCTTCTTACCCCTCTCCTTTTTGTTGGCCAGAAGTACCCTGTCACCGATCTCAATGGTGGACCCCTTCACTCTCCTGTTGTATAGCTGAGCGTGCCTGCCCTGCTCTTTCTTGGCATGATCTTGAGCTATCACCATCGCTTCTTTCAGATCGTCGGCGAGAGATGCCACATACTTATCATAGCTGGTCACAACAGAGTCATGGAGGACAGAGCGGAAGAGAACATCAACAGGAAGACGGGGGACACGACCAAACATTAGGTAAAAAGGAGGGAAGCCTGTTGTCTCGTGAACCGCACAGTTATACATGAACGTCAGAGTCTGTAAACGTCTAGGCCAGTCAGCTTTCTCTTCAGGAGACAACGCATGGATCATGCCACCCAAGGTCCGGTTAAACCGTTCCACGCTCCCATTACCCATGGGGTGGTAGGGGGTCGTGTGAGACTTCCTGACGCCTGAGACCTTGAGGAGCTCACTTATCAGGTGACTCTCAAAGTTCGCACCCTGGTCGCTATGGATCCTTTCGGGGAACCCAAAAACACAAAAGTATCGGTCCCAGAGAACCCTTGCCACCTGCTTAGCTGTTTGGTCTTTGCATCGAAACGCCTGAGCCATCCGGGTAAAATGGTCAGTAACCACCAAAACGTCAATAGATCTATTTTTGGAGTCCTCGGCTGACCAGAAGTCTATACAGACTAGCTCCAGCGGTCTGGTCGATGTTATGGTCTCCAGGGGAGCCCTTCCCTCAGGCTCAGCTGTCTTGCTGACAATGCACCGCTGACAGTGGCGAACATAGTCTCTCACATCTCTATCAAGGGACAGCCAAAATGTATTATTATAAATAATAAAGGTGCATTTCAACTCTGTTACACAAGTGCATAAGAAAACATAAAGGTATAAAATTAAACATTTTCAGCTAAAAATAGGAACAGTTTATCTATGTTATTCCTCACGATGAATTGACAATGAGAGACTTATACTAAAGATAAACAAAATGATTCCTCCAAAAAAACTTGTTGAAAAAAATGACCTACTATTGTTTTTCTATGTGACAAAAAAGTCATATAGTGAACACATCTCTAGTAGAGTAGTAGAATAGATGTTTAGTATTTTTTATTGCAAAATTGTCCCATTCTTCTTGTCTCACTGAACTATTGAGTTTTAACAGGCTACCACCAGTAACATCTGCAGGGGGTACGTGGATACATCTTGGAAACTATTGATTTCCAAAATGATAAGTAAATATTCCCAAAGTGAGCAAGTGACAGAATTGTGGTTACAAAAAGCCACTGGCCAGCCGTGTCTCTTTCGGTAGATAGATAGATAGATAGATAGATAGATAGATAGATAGATAGATAGATAGATAGATAGATAGATAGATAGATAGATAGATAGATAGATAGATAGATAGATAGATAGATAGATAGATAGATAGATAGATAGATAGATAGATAGATAGATAGATAGATAGATAGATAGATAGATAGATAGATTGATAGATAGATAGATAGATAGATAGATAGATAGATAGATAGATAGATAGATAGATAGATAGATAGATAGATAGATAGATAGATAGATAGATAGAAAGAAAGAAAGAAAGAAAGAATAATAAGGAACACATTTCTCATTCCACACAACAGGCAAAATACATGACACATCCCACAAGACAGAGAATCATCACCTTCCTCTATTGGACTACTAAGCAATTAATCTAACATCCTTATATATGTTGCTCGTAAATGTGTATGTGCGTGCCTTTCTCTCCTTTAAAATCTGTATTGTTGTTTGTATTTATTCTGTAAGAATATAAACTATCGCTCTTCACAAGTTGCTGACGTTCTTCAAATTTGAATTGAACTGAATTGAGTTGAGGATAATATACCACAATAGATAGATAGACAGATTCAATTCAATTCAATTCAAAAAACTTTATTTATCCCAGACGGACAATTAAAAAGCACGCTGAGCAATTCAAGTAAGATCACAAATAGACAGCAAACACTCGCAGCCCGGGCATCGGAGACGACGCCCCGAGGAGAGCCACTCAAATGTGGAGAAGAGGGGGTGAGATGAGTCCCGAAGGATCCTGCTGGCTTTCCTCAAGGTCTGTTGCTCACAGAGGGTGGAGAGAGGTCTTAGAGGGAGACAAAGGTTCTGGAGCAGAGCTTTACAACACCAAACTATTTTGGAGTGAGATAGAATGGAGCCAGCACGTGAAGGAGAAGCTGATGATGCTCTCTATGAAAGAATAATGTAGAATGTTGTGAGGATGTTTTTGCTCACACTGAAGGAATTCAGCTTCCTCAGGAGGTACTGGCGTTGCTGGCATTTTTTAAGAATCTCATCTGTGTTGTGGTCAAACTTCAACTGGTGGTCAAATACTGTACCCAGGTACTTGTACCTCTCCACTACTTCCACTGGTTCCCCATGAATGGTGGTGACTTCAGCCTCATCCAGCTCCCTCTGTCTTTCAGAGAAGGTCACTACCATCTCTTGGGTTTTGGTCACATTAAGCTCCAGACATGATCTGTCACACCAATCCACAAAGTCACTTAGAGACGACCTGTGGTGATGGGAGGAGCCAGACAGAAGGGACAGGAGGACTGTGTCGTCGGCAAACTTAACAAGATGGCAATTGCGGTGGGTAGATCTGCACTCATCAGTGTGTAGAGAATGAAAAGGAGAGGGGAGAGAACGCAGCCCTGTGGTGAACCAGTTGAAGTGTAGATGGTATCGGAAAAAATGTTGTTAACCAGCACTCTCTGTGGCCTGTTAGTTAGAAAATCCAGGATCCAAAGAATGAGACTGTTATCAAGATGAAAGCGGATGGTGAGTCTTTCAGCTAGAATATGTGGCTGCAGGGTGTTAAATGCAGAGGAAAAATCAGCAAACAGCAACCTGGCTGTTGTGTTCGGGGATTCAAGATGCTTGTGTATGGTGTCTATGATAAAAGCTTTTGCGTCGTCCACCCCTCTCCTCGCCCGATATGCAAACTGGAGCGGATCCAGCTCAGAGTCCACTGCTGTGACAATGTGATTTTTAACGACCCTCTCCAAGGCCTTTATTACAAGGGAAGTCAGGGCGACAGACCTGAGATCGTTCGGCATCTTTACAGTGCTTTTTTTGGGGAGGGGGATGACAGTAGAGTGTTTCCACAGCTGGGGAATTGTGCAGCTGGCAATAGAGCTCTGGAAGAGGAGCTGGAACACTCCCCCTAGCTGGTTAGCACAGTACTTCAGAGTTCGGCCACAGATCGGCCCAATTCCAATCCGACCCCTCACGGACTCACTGACTTAGAGGCGCGTTCACGGGAAGTCCGTGAGTGTGTGAGGGCTGTTCCGTTGTCAGATCATCAAGTCAGTGAGTCAGTGAACCCTTACTGCCCCCTTACCGTAAGTCAGCACCGATGCTGACTTTGGGTAGGGGAATTACCCACACCACAGTTCATGGCGTTGTGAAGTCAAACACATGGGATGCCGTCGGAATGCGAGTGTTTAAAAAAAAAGAAGAGTAAATTACCACACGTAGTCAGAGAGAGCTCCGCCGGTCTCTTTATTGTTAATGGACAAGAGCAACAACCAAAAAAAAGAAAGAAAGAAAACAAAAGAAGAAGTTTACTGTCAGTATTAACGTCCAGTTTGTGATTATTGATGATGATTTGAGCAGATCTGATCCAGGAACATTTTGTTTTGAGTCTGTCCCCCTCACACACCTTGTGCGTGTTGAAAGTACGGTAAATTATCGGCCCAAGACCGGAGTCAACAACATGTTGTTGTCAAGGTAACGTGTCGTGAGAGTGGGTAAGTGCTGTTCCATTCATGTTTACAGCATCTGGACCCTCACAGACTCTCACGCTCTGTCACTTAGAGCTGATGTCACTTTAATCAGTGAGGGTTCAGGCATAGGCGGCGCTATCAATAGGCTATATTGTCACAGAAAATAAAATAAAATCATCACAAATAATAAAATGAAAAAATAAAATAATGTTTTTTTTTTCGTTGTTGTTTTTAAATTATATTTTAGAAAGAGGTGGGAAATACATTAAAACACACATTTTTAAAGTATTATCTATGTCGATGGTTTATTTATTTTTTATTTCAGTGGTATTTGACTGGTTACCTGCGTCATTACGTAGGCCTACACACGGCGTAGCTACAACGCGCAGCGTAGAAGCTTACCCCTTTGCCTCGCTATGCTAGTCACCAACAGTCCAGCGAAATTAAAAGAAAAAAGCCCGGTAAAACGGACATTAGAAGGTTTTTGAATATCAAAATTAACGAGTCCGAGAGTCCCACGAAGCAGCAGCAATGAAGCCGACCACGATGCTTGCACGACCGGCTGCAGCCTTCTCTCCTGCCACTGGCCTCCATCATGACACCGGCTGCCTCCCCCGGATACCGGCCACTGCCCGCGAGTCACCGGTCTACCTCCGGACAGCCGCGGCCCCCCGAACACCTGCGCACACCCTCCTCCAGTCACTGGCCTAAGTTACATCCAGACAGCAGCCCCGACCGCCCGGACACCTGCTGCCTCCCTCCTCCAGTCACCGGCCTACCTCTGGACACCTGTGTGAGCGCACATTCTCAGCGATACAGCAGTTGCGCAACTGGATGAGGACAATGGCACAGATTATAGGTGCGTTTCCATTACCCCTTGAAATGCGCAAAACCTAAATATCGAAATTAAAAACTTGTAATGTAAACACCTAAAAAACTCTCAAATATCGCAAAAAAGTTTTTACGCTCTCATGAGGTGGTTTTTGAGACGTGATACAAACGTGTATCGCAAAAGTGTAATGGAAACACTTTTTTCGCTTTTCTACACGTCACCGGCGTCAGCGGAGTTGTGTGTGTCCACGCTGTGTTGGTTTATGTGACTTGAGGGGACAAATGAACCACATGTTTATTGTCATGAATTGCTGACCTGGGCATTGTTTCTCATTAAATTAGAAAAACCTTTCCTATCATTCCCCTTTTCTGTGCATGGTTGAAGGAGACTGGCTCGCATCCACGCTCCCACTGCCTCATGCGCCGAAATGTCACCTTAAGTCACATAAACCAGTACGGGTGTGTGGACACAACCACCTATATTGTTGTCAGCGCCTCATCACCGCGTCCGCTGGTGTTTAAAAAGCTCCGTTCTTTCTGCAGTCAGGTTAAAGCGCACATCCGCCGTGTTGGCAAACAAATAATCCCTCTATATCACTGTAACGGAGGCAGCCGTGCTTGAGCAGCTTGGGTTGGAGGTGGTGTGAGTGCGAGCCAGCGGGGGACAGGGGAGGGGGCATTCGGGCTTCAGCGCGGTGCAGAACAACTGGCCCTACTGTGAGTGCGTCCTTATTTTTGGCCGCTGCAGCGCCACACGGGCTTTGCCTTTCAGTAATCAAGCGCTGTTTTTGTCTTTGTTAAAAACAATAACAGCAACAGCTGTCGACTTTCTTTTTTCTTTTTCTTTTTTTTTTTTTGTCCCGTAGCTTCCCCATTCCTTCTGCCCTAGCGCCGCCTATGGGTTCAGGGCTCGAGTCTTTAGGGGGCGGATTGGCAATCTTATCGGGTCCAGGTGCAGTGTTGACTTTGGTCCTCTTCAGGACTCTCGCCACCTCTTCAGAACAAATATTCAGAGCAGAACCACTCGTTTCCAGCTGGGTGCTGTTGTCAGTCTCAAACCTAGTGAAAAATAAATTGAGGTCATTAGGCAGTGACGCTGGACTGCTGCCTTCAACATGGATGGCCTTTTGGGAGGTGGAAGTTGTATTCACAGCTGCCATGTTTTTAAGGCCTTGCCAGGCTGCGCACAGGTTCCCACTCTTGAACTTTTGCTCAACTTTGAGGCAATATGATCAAAAGCAAACAGAAGACTACATTACAGCAAAGAATTGCAAATCATATCTGCAATGTTTCTGCTGTCAGCAAGTTCTTTGAGTTTCCTGTGGTTCCTCCTCATGTTCTCCACCAGGCTCGGTGTACCTAGAGCACTGTAAAAGAGAGTAACTACACCACCATTGACTCCCGTGGTAAGGGTTTTGCGCCCCGAGTGGCAGGATATGAGTATTGCAAAAGCGCCCAGAAAACTCATTCACTTCAATGTATGTGTTGCCCACTTGCTTGTAAATTGATGAAAATGGCCGTGTTTTTGTTTTTACGTGTCTTGGTCATATCAAATTATACTTATAATTTGTTTATTACAAAATGTAGATTAATGATTATCTGTAAAGGGTCCTCAATGATGCTAACGTGGGTGATCTACAAATGTCCTTAAATTATTGAAAATACCACACTTGCTCATTCACCAACAATGCAGAGATGTCAATTCTTGGGCGCTTTTGCAATACCCATATTCCGCCATCAGGAGGCGCTTCCTTTGAACCAATGCGTGTCGTTACTCCCTTTTCCAGTGCTCTAGGTATACCTTCCCTGTACAGCAGCACATTTCCACTGATCTGACGCAGCTTTGATGTCATCTCCTCCAACAGCTTCATCACAGGCTCCAGCAGGATCAGCACAGATCAGAGCACAGAACCTGTTGAAGTCTCCTCCTACTTTTGACACTGGTACAACCAAGTTTTCCAAATGGTTACACAAGCATACACTTTTGTAGAAAAATTTTTATTATCTTGTGGTTATTGAATTACATGACATAAACCAAAGTGAGCGAGTGACAGAGAAACATTTGCAGTGACAAAAAGTCACTGTGGTGCCCAGACATGTCTCTTTATCTATATCTAGATAGATAGATAGATAGATAGATAGATAGATAGATAGTGTTGTGATATTTACCCCAAAATCGTATATTGCTATATATAGAATTGGCTGTGTTCTGAGATATTATGTACTGTGTTTGGATACATAGTTTGCTGTATGGTTTAAGATATAATGTGTTCTGTACGTACATAACCTAATGTGTGTACACACGAAGTCAGATAGTGTGACTCTAGCCTGATAAACCAGTACACTGTGTAACTGCTACTTCCTCTGTCTTGTGTATGTCATTCTCTGGGCTGTAAGAGCAAAACACAGTAATTACACCAATTATAGAAAAGTCTGAAAAATCTGATTGTCACGAGCTTATCATATGTCTAAGGCAAATGTCAATATCCCAAACATTATAGCAATATACGATTTTGGGGTAAATATCACAACAATAGATAGATAGATAGATAGATAGAGAGAGAGAGAGAGAGAGAGAGAGAGAGAGAGAGAGAGAGAGAGAGAGAGAGAGAGAGAGATAGATAGATAGATAGATAGATAGATAGATAGATAGATAGATAGATAGATAGTGTGGTATATGTGTTGATGAAAAGAAGTGATCACTGCTGACATGTCTTTACTTGCATACAAAAAGGAGTTTATTACAAAAAGGACAATGTGACAAAAATGCATGAATCAATTGGAGAGCCTCTGGTGCCAATGTGGGATTTCTCTCCCTGTCTTAACCCCAACCCCCTCTCTATTATGTTGGCTTTATCCTCAACACTCCACCTTCACCAACAAAGAGGAACCACTATTCAGATATTCCATAACCTCTAACCTTCAGACAAAGGAAAAACAAAGCATCAAATAACTCCCAAAACCATAACCCCACAGAGAAAGGGAGGATAACAAGGAACACAGACATTTCTCATTCCACACAACAGGCAAAATACATGACACATCCCACAAGACAGACAATCGTCACCTTCCTCTATTGCACTACTAAGCAACTAATCTAACATCCTTATATACTATGTATATGTGCGTGCCTTTCTCTCCTTTAAAATCTGTATTTATTACGTTCTTCAAATTTGAATTGAATTGAACTGAGCTGAGTTGAGGATAATATACCACAATGGAATTGCAAATCATATCCAACCATTAATATCTCCACTGTTTCTGCTGTCAGCAAGCACTTTAAGTTTCCTGTGGTTCCTCCTCATGTTCTCCACCAGGTGCGGTATACCTTCCCTGTACAGCAGCTCATTTCCACTGATCTGACGCAGTTTTGATATCATGTCCTCCAACAGCCTCATCACAGGCTCCAGCAGGATCAGGTGACGGGTCTGCAGCTCCGCCACACTCCCCACCCCACTCAGCAGCCCCAGCTGAGTAACCGTTTGTCTAATTTTATCCTGAATATCAGCAACAACCCTACGCTTCACAGACATGTCACGAAGGTTGGCTTCTGTCTCACGAATCTTATTGTCCACTGCTGAGATGTCACGACGAGCTTGACTGATCCAGGAATTGTGGCGCTGTATTTGGTTAGAATAATGGTTCACGTCAGATGTCCAGTAATCTACTTGTCGACGAGCTTCGTCCGCAGCTTCAGAGGCCCGGTCCATGTCAGATTGAGCATTAACAATCATAATTGGTCCTGAAATTCAAGTAGATTGATGATGAAACGCATCAATGACAAATATTGTAACAGAAAACTATAGAGCCAAGTGCCCTTTTTCATTTCAGTGGAATACATACAGTGATCATTTTATTGTTGTAAAATAACTAATAACATGGTGCATTTACTCACCAAGAATCCAACCCACAATTGGAATAAAGGTAATACCAATCCCTGTGTTTCGTGTTCTCTCTGCTTCATCCCACTTTGCTCTCATGTAACTCAGGGTGTTTTCTGCTGACCGCTGGTTTCTCGTGGCTGTTGCTAAAGCTCGGTTGTGACTGTTTAGAGTGGACTGGAGTGATGACAGCTGTATATTCAACTTTTTCAACTCTTCAGTCTTCTGGCTTTTCTGCTGTGCTAACTGACTCTGCTCTACAGTTAGATTCGCAGTTGCCCTATCCACTTGTTGAAGCTCTTTTTTGGCTATCTGCTCTGACTCTTCCATCTGCTGCTTCATGTTCATGATCTGTCGTCTGATATCATCAAAGGCCTGGGATCCAGGAAGGACTTTGTCTGCATTGATACTGAGGAGGATCCCTGAGACAGTGATGAAGGAAGTGAGTCCACTCTTCAGTGGTACCATCAGACTATTGGACAGACTCAACTCCACTTGCTGCCCTCCAGGCCTGTGATGCAGACAGGAAAGGGTTAAAGCTTAGTTACATAATAGAAAGAGCTGAGGAGAGTCCACTGCAAAATTTCATTGCAATGGTAAATTCACCAAACAGATTAAGTAGCCAGATTCACTTAGAATTCCAGGTCTAATTAGCAGAAATGAGAAATAATCATGATTAAATTAATTGTGTGTAACCAAACTCTCTGTGACAAAGTCTAATACGTACCCATAATAAACAACACTATCCATGATCTCAAAGTTACAGCTGGATGCTTGGTCTCTGCAAAATGAAAACAAATACTTTGATCATCTTATACAGGAGGAAAGTCAATGGAACAACAGACTCAAGGGGATTTCCAGACCGTTATAGACATCATTACAAAGCCTGGTTACAAAGTGCATGTTACAGGTCAAATACAAATTTTGAATAAGCAGGGGCAGACTTACCATTAGGCAAAACTAGGCGGTTGCCTAGGGCCCCAAGTTCCTGAGGGCCCCACAAAAATCCTCATACACTTATGGATAATACAGTTATTACTTATTTGCGCACATTAATTATGTTTTTGATTAAAATCCTCTCGCTACTATGTCAGCAGAATGCTTATTTTATTATGTGTGTGTCGGGGCCCCCCCTTCAGTCTCCACTACAATGGATCAGTCCGTCTTACTGCGCATGCGCAGAACAGATCCAGGAAGACAGCAGCAAAACGAAAACAAAAGGCGCGAAGTGGCGAGAGGAGAAGAGAGAAGTAGAGAAGAGAAAAGTAAAGAAAAGAACAAGATGAAAAGAAGCTGTCCCAGCGGTGCTGAGGAGGAGAAAGAAGGCGAAAAACAGAAAGCTGTTCTCCAAGTTACAGAAAGTGATTAATTTCTTCACTTCACTGCAGAAACCAACAACCGGCAAGTACAACAACAACGACGTCGACACCTGTTGGGGAGGGTCTGTCATGTAGAGATGAACTAGTGAGTAGTATCAAAACTGCCCAAGGGGTTATTTTTTCCTAGCCTCGTAAACCCGCCTCTCCCGGAACTGCATTTCATTTCATTCTGAGGGAGAGTCTGGCCTCATCCCCGCTCCAAGCGTCTGGGGTGGGCGGGAGTAGTAGCGTTGACAGACAACCCCATTCAGCCAATCAGCAAGTTGTTGTAGTGACGGGGCTTTGCACCAGTCGGTCCCTGATTGGCCAACGTGCTGTGTCAATCACAGCGGCGACGCTGATTGGCTCGGCCTTCTGAGGGTTTCAGTCCAAACGCTTAGAATGGGGATGAGGCCAGACTCTCCCTCAGAATGAAATGAAATGCAGTTCCGGGAGAGGCGGGTTTACGAGGCTAATTTTTTCCCTCCTATATTGATAAATTCCTTGAAGACGGAACTGTATGGATAATTTTGAAGTAAACTTTGAATTTCGTTTCTATTCGCTACAGAGGCTGAGAAATCAATTATTTAGTAGGCGTTTTTTTTATGTTGAATTTCCAGGAAAGCTTTGGGGGGTCTTTCTAAAATCGCCCATAGGTTTTACAGGCAATTTTGGCAGGTATTTGTAGTCCTTAATGTGTTAAGTTATGCATTCAAAACATTAGAAACTATGTAACTTAAGGAAGTTGTTAACACCTACTCACTCTGCATTAAAATGATCCCTCAGTGTTTTAACTTTGTATTAATATTGCTTTAATGTGTGTTATCATTTACTGCTGTAGATGTTTATGGTTGAGCTAATTTTGAATGAATTCATGTACTGTGGGGCAGTTTAAGCCAGTGGTCCCCAACCACCGGGCCGCGGACCGGTACCGGTCCGTGGATCATTTGGTACCGGGCCGCAGAAAGATGAAATGAAAATGAAAAAAAAAAAATGAAATCGTTTGTTTCGTCTATTTCACACTTCCGGTCGTTTTATTTTGAAAATGTTGCCACTTCCGTTTGTGCATCGGCCGGTGCTGCGCAATTGACAGGCAATTGACAGGCAATTGACAGGAAATTGACAGGCAGGCACAAACGTAAAAGAGTGAAAAACACACGTCGCCGGGCCGGGAAAAACTCAATAATGAGACGACAGAAGACCCGACGCTTTCCAACAAGAAGAAAGCTGTTCTAAAAGAAAAAACACGAGTCCTGTTTAAATTACAGGTTCATTGCAACAGGTGATTCACATGCTCCAAGCTCCGCAATGTGTGTGCGGGACCCGGCCGGCTCTCTGCCGCTTCATCACTTCAGAGAAAACTTCTCTCCCTGCATTCTGGATTTAAGCAGAATATCCTGAGATCACCACAAAAGCACGGAAAACCTGCTTCCATTACAAACATATTATGTTTGTGAAACGGAGTTTTTTGCAGCTTCAGCAGCAAAACGAGATGACAGAGTAGACAGGAACTGAGATGACAGACGGAGCATCACCCCCGGATGACTGATATTATTATTGTGATACTATATTATGGTGAGTTGTAACAAAGAACGTAAACGTAAGAGAAAACTAGGCTATGTGAACGTGTAGTCCTGTTAATACAGTAGGCCTACATGTAATGTAAACAGGAGAACGTACGCTACCCCCCCCGAAGAGAACGGCCCCCCCCCCCCCCCCCCCCGCCGGGCCGCGGTAAAATTTTCCACCGGTGACCGGTCCGCGGAGATAAAAAGGTTGGGGACCGCTGGTTTAAGCAATTGTCATATATCCATCCTAAGTATTCTATCAGAGAACCTGCTGGTAAAAAATAATACATGTGTATTCTGTTAAAATGTATGTATCTGTATAATTGACCTGTTGTTTTGTGTGTTGTCTTCTCATTTCAGCACCACAACATAGAGGACAGCTTCTCTATAGCAGGCTATTTTTTGTTATACCTGTAATAGTCCACTTATAAATAATCTCATTACTGTTCAAACCATCGCTCCAACCCCAGGATTTAAACCAGCTAAATTCTGCCTATTAAATGTAAGATCCCTGGCAAACAAGTCTTTTATCTGCCAGGACTTTATTTCAACCAACAAAATTGACTTTTTTATTGTCACAGAGTCCTGGATTAACCCCGATGATTGTTCGCCTCTTATTGAGTCATCCCCCCCAGATTATTTGTTTTTCCACCAACCTAGGTTGACTGGCCGTGGAGGGGGGCTTGCGGTAGTTCATAGAAATGATTTTAGCTGTTCCCGACTCTCTCTAGGTCAATTTTCCACCTTTGAGAGCCTAGGGTTCATCTTAAAAAATAAATTACCTATTTTATGTGTTTCAATTTACCGACCTCCCAAATTTATCTCTGGTTTTATACAGGAATTCTCAGACTTTTTATCAGACATTATTTTAAAGCATGACAGAGTTCTTATTGTAGGCGATTTTAATATACGTACATGTGTGCTGTCCTACATCCTCATTTGCCTCTGAATTTATTAACCTTTTACAGTCTTTTAATTTAACTCAATCTGTGAAGCAGCCTAGTCATGTTAAAGGACACATACTTGATCTTGTGCTTTCTCATGGTTTCTCTGTGAACGATGTGAACATTGTTGATTTTGCAGTATCTGATCACAACTTGGTGTTTTTCACAGTTCCATCTCTCTGCCCTGATCCTAAACCCACCACTCTGGTTCGCTCACGTCCCCTAAATTCCAGCTGCACTCATCGCTTTTCGGAAGCCTTTACTGCTTCAAGCTCATTTTTAAATCTTGATCAACAAAATCTTACTGTTGAAGAACATCTCAGTGTTTTTAACAACTCCTGCCTTAACATTTTAGACTCCATAGCGCCTGTCAGACTCAAAAGGCCAAAACCCTCATTCATACCCTGGATGAGTGAGAACTTAAGGATTCTTAAAAGACAATCCAGAAAAGCAGAGAGGAAATGGAAGAAAGACAAGCTTGGGGCCTCCCTTGTCTCCCTGAAATATCTTATGGCTCAATATCAGCACTCAGTCAAAGTGGCAAGAAACAACTATTTTGCCAACCTTATTGCTGAGCAAAGAGGAAACCCCATAATTCTATTCAAAACTATGAACTCTGTTATTGCCCCCCCTCCCAACCAGCCAGATGACCCTTCTCCAGAGAGATGTGAAGAATTTTTAAACTACTTCAGTGACAAAATATCTACGATCCGGCAACAGTTCTGTACCGATGGCAGAAAGACTCCGGACGACTGCTGTCCAACCTCCACTCTCACACATTTCTCTGAAATCACTCTCTCAACCCTGGAGCATACTGTTGCACTTTCTAAATCCTCCACTTGCTCCTCTGACTGCATTCCTACCTGGTTTTTAAAATCAGTCTTTCAGACGGTTGGTCCGGATATTTTAGCTATTATTAATTTGTCTCTCACCTCAGGTATCTTCCCATTAAATTTTAAACATGCTATCGTTCACCCCCTTTTAAAGAAGCCATCCCTTGTCCTTCTGTGTTAAGTAATTTTCTATGCTCCCTTTCTTATCTAAGATTTTAGAAAAAACTGTTTTTACCCAACTAATTTCTTTTATGAACAATAATCAACTCTTTGAAAAATTTCAATCCGGCTTCCGCTCCCTACACAGTACCGAGACAGCTTTGGTCAAGGTTTCTAATGACCTACTGCTCACAAGTGATTCAGGCCAGTACTCGATTTTAATTCTCCTTGACCTCAGCTCAGCTTTCGATACGGTGGATCATGGTATCTTGATTAGCCGTGCTTGGGGACTCCTCCTCCCCTAGGGCTCCTCTTGTTTGCGGGGTCCCGCAGGGGTCCATTTTAGGACCCCTCCTATTTACAATCTACATCCTACCCCTTGGGAAAATTATTGAGAAGTATGATGTCAATTTTCATTGTTATGCTGATGATACCCAGCTGTATGTACCTTTAAAACCTGGCTGTTCTGATATGTCTCGCATAACGTCTTGTCTCGCTGACATCAAAGAATGGATGTCTAGCAACTTTTTGCAGTTGAATGACACAAAGTCAGAAGTGCTCATTGTCTCCCCTGCTGGCTCCAGCACGAGCACTGTATTTCTCTCTTCTAGTCTGGGTGCTCTGTCCAACAGCGTTCACAAAGAGGCCCGTAACCTGGGTGTCATCTTCAATTCCGAACTCTCATTTGATACTCAGGTTACAAAGGTGCTGCAGTCCTGTTTCTCACAGCTAAGACAGTTGACCAAAATCAAACCCTTCCTTTCCCATACTGATTTAGAAAAGGTCATCCACGCCTTCATTTTTTCCAGGCTAGATTATTGTAATACTCTGTATTCTGGTATTAGTAAACGCAACATTCAGAGACTACAGTCTATCCAAAATGCAGCTGCCAGGTTTTTAACAGGTACCAAAAGAAGCGACCATATCACACCAATCCTTGCTGTTCTTCACTGGTTACCTGTGAGTTTTAGAATTAATTTTAAGATTCTACTGCTTGTTTTTAAAGCCTTAAACGGTCTGGCTCCTGCCTATATTGTAGACATGCTGACCCCCTATGAGCCAGACCTGAGCCTGAGGTCCTCTGGTAGGGCCCTCTTACATGTTCCCAAAACTCGCTTGATCACCAGAGGGGACCGGGCTTTCGCTGCCCGGGCCCATCGGCTCTGGAATGCCCTGCCTGGGGATCTCAGGCAGGCAGACTCAGTGTCCTCTTTTAAATCACTTCTTAAAACTCACTTTTATAGTTTGGCCTTCTTAAACTGATTCTCTTTTACTATTGTTGTGACTCTTTTAGTTTTTATTTCTATTCCTGTATTTTAATGTTGTTTTATTGTTATGTTTTTTAATCTGCACCAATCGTTTTATTGTTAAGCACCTTGTAACTTTGTTTTGAAAGGTGCTCTACAAATAAAATTATTATTATTATTATTCTACTGGTTTACAGATTGAAAAGGATATTTTCTAGTTGAGGTGAATACACTGTTTGGGAAAGGAATGGGGGATAGACAGTGTAAGCCAAGTAGGCTGTCGATCTGTCAACAAGGGGCTAGAAGATAATGGCGTCAGCACAAAGCTTGGCCCTGTGTGCACATGCATGATGACTACACTGACCTAATGCTCACGACATGATTACAGATATCCAAGATGTGGCTGCACACTTACCACTTTAGGGAGCCTCTGCTGTCCTGTCAGTGTTCATATAAACAAGCTTAGACCCATCTTTTATACTTACAGTCGTGGGTGGAAGGGGTTGGGAGTTGGTAAAAGAGGGGGGCTGTGAACACGTGGTTTCTGGGAAAATGGTAAAAGTTAGTCTCTAATCTCTTTTTCTTTCTCTCTCACACACAGACACACACACACACACACACTGGAGACCAGGGAGACCGAGTGTGGTTGTAACATTTTTGGAATTTCTGACTGTATCTTGGAGCATTTTTTAGCCACTGCATTCAAAATGTGGCCAAACTAGTGACAAGTATCTGCTATTAAATGGTGTAGCTTTTATCTCTGCAACACAAACAGAAAATGCATGGTTAGTCTCAAACACAAGGAGTGAAATGTCACAATTCACCCCATATAGTCTGGGTTAGTTGTAACACACCCTGGGGTGAAGTGTGATAATTGGCAAGGTTTATTGAATATAGTAACGATGAATATTTGTACAAGTGTATAATCAATATAAAATAAATTCAGTTTGTTTTTTGTAGCCACATAATTCTTATTTTATATATATATAGCAAGGGTCTTGCAAGGCCCAGGTTGGGAAAAAAAATGAAGTTGCCCTTTAATGTTTGGGTGCAAAGTCACTGTTATCAAAATCAACATCTAATCTGTCCCTTCAAAGTAAAGTTTGTAATGTGTCTGTTTGGAGCAGCTGCTGACAGATGTGCAGCTGACGTCATGTCAATAGAAACCGAGGGGCACGTGCCCCCTCAGATTTGAGGGATAATTTTTTTATTTATTCATTTATTTTATTTATTTATTTTTTACTTACTTTACCTTACTTATTATTTTACCATATAGCTATGATCAGTGGTCATATTGACTGAAATGTTTTACAAATAATGTCATAGTCCGTCTCAAAAAGACATCATTGCCTTTTTCCAAAAATCACAACCCCCCTCCTTTTTGATGGATGTGGTTGATTCTGCCCTGACACACACACGTGCACCTTGCCTGCATCAGTCTGTGCTTGGGTCAGGGGAACTGTAGCCTACCTTCAATGGAAATGTGAGAGCAGTGTAACATTAAACTAGGGATTTCAAATGTTTAATCAAAGAGGAACTATAGTCCACTTGCTTTTCCCCGTCCCTGGCCATGTGCATTTGTTTACAATGAAGCCGCAAAAAATCGATATATGGCCACGTGCATCTGTTTACGAAGCCGGAGAAAAATCAATACATGGAGCGGTGAAATACGTTTTTTAAAGTGCATCCACCTTATTGTTCCACATTGTTAGCAAAGATAATGTTTCTGAAATTCATTTGACCAACTTTTCGGTCCCCAGCACTAGCGTTAGTGCCCAAAAGAAGTGATTTTTGAGGGCATCCCCCCAAAACATTGTGTTTTTCCTCTCTTTAACCGTCTCATTTCAGTTTTTGCCGGTTGGCAATCATCTGGTGCACCTGCTGTTTCTCTCCCGCTTGCTCACTCACTCACTCTCGATGCGCACTATGTTAGGAAATAAAAAGGAAAAAACACATATGCGCAAATTACAATCACCTACTGTATTGTAGTCTAACAATTCAATGACCACAGGCAGCTGATCACCAGCTTGTCGTGCCACATCTGTCATGTCTCTATGAATGAACACAACTACGGGCTTTTTTTTTTTGCTGTAACCAAGACCAGGTAGAGGCTAGACAGGCCAGATAGATAGAGTCCAGATAGGTAGGGCTGTGGGAACATAGGCACGCTCCCGTTTGGTGTTACCCGCTGATTTGCATATATAAATATATAGACCCCGAATATAAGACGACCCGTCTTTTTCAGACTTTTTGACGGAAAAAATATCGTCTTATATTCGGGTCAATACGGTATATTACAACTCACAAATGGTTAATACACAAGGCCTCATATCTTGGTGGAAACGGCATGGTGTGGGGACATCTCAAGTGCTTGAAACATGAAGACATGATTTACAGTAAATTGCCATTAGAGCTCCCTTTTGATTATTTATTAATCATACACACACAAAAGTCACAACTTAATCATCACTACAGTTATTAGAAAAAAGAGAAAAGGTAAGAAATTAAAGGGATATTCTGGCGTAAGTTTAACCCATGGTCCAACGCACCGTAACACCGAGTTCCCTCGAGAGATGAAGGGCCAGATCTACTAAAGGTTTGCGTGTATTAAAACGTGTGCAAACGTGATTGCACGCGCAAACACATGTGGAACCTGATCTACTAACCGGGCGCACTGAGGATTGTGTCTCTCAAATGGGCAAAATAGCACGTGCGATCCATTTAGCGTGTTTGCCATGATGAATATGTAAATATGGGCGTTTCTTCCCGGTCCCGGACTGAGAGACGTCACCGCTGCCTTCACCCGTCTTTGATCCCTCTGGTCAGTGGTCAGAGCGTTTACATCCGTGTGTTCCACCTGAGCTCTCTATTAATCCACTGGATCATGGGCGGCACACACACATTATAGGTGTGTGATTGTCACTGCAGCTGCTGCCTGTTCGTCATATGACGAGTTGGGCCCTGTAGCGATTTGTGTTTATTAATCTAAACAGAGCGCGAGAGAGATGAACACACATGCTGTCATTGTATGCATCGGATCAAATGTCATTCTGTCCCTTCGTCTGTCTAGCTCTCTGCCCACACTCTCCATGGTGGAAACGATTACCACGCGCAAAACCCTCATTTGAATACTGCGGTTTGCACGTGTTGTCATTTAGCGGGTTACTCTTAGTAGATCAGCTGTTTTGCGTGCACTAACCAAACACGCAATATTTTAGCGGGTGCAAACAATTTAGCGCCCGCTATCTGGGATCTTAGGTCCGGCCCGAAGTCTGCTAACCACTAGCTTCTCTATGTAGCAGGACGCAGTCTTTGGTCCTGTGACGTCACTCGGGAGGCGGCCCCAGTCAATTGCGGGGGGGGGGGGGGGGGGGGGGCCCCAAAAAGGGGGGGTGTAGAGTACCTGTCTTCCTCTTGCTTGCCGGAGGCCAGGCCACGTCATTTCCGGACGTCCGTCACTTCCGCCCCTCTGGTAGCAGGTAGGCTGTCGGCTGTGGCTGCACTTCTCTCCACGTTGTCCCATCCAGTGCTAATTTGAGTTATTTTGTATATAGAGGCTTGTTTGGGTGTTGCTGCTGGCTGCATGCTGCTTATGCTGCTCACTGCTTCTACCGCTCCGTGCGCCGCTCGCTGCTGGTAAGTGAGCTTTCTTCTCTCGTGTCTTCCTCTTTGGCGTTGCACATGTGGCGACCTGTGTGGTTTGTTTACAGGTTGCTCGTGTACAGCGCCGACCTTCCCCTCCATGCCGTATTGGCCGGGACTGCCTGACCGGTATGTTGTACAATGACAGTAGCCCCCTCCTCCAGCCACTTGTAGCTTCTTACATTTGTGTTTGTTTATTATTGTAGGGTAAAGATTCAATTCAATTCAATTCAATTCATTTATTAAGGACTGCACAACAAGTCGGCAGAATTTGCTTTCGGCACAGCATAGTGCCAGCACATAGTACTGTGTGGCAACAGACATCAGTTATACATTTAACATACATGAGCAGACATCGACATTAAAGCAGACATTTACATACAGACTATACATTTAACACAGATGGAGTATGGAGATGAGTGGAGTTCAGTAGCCTGATGGCAGTGGGAAAAAAGCTTTTTTTGAACCGGGTTGTTTTTGTTGAAATGGACCTGAAGCGTCTGCCAGAGGGCAACAGTTGAAACAGGTGGTGTCCAGATGTCCATGTTAGTATAGTAGGAAGGAGGGGTCCCAATGTCCCCGAGACAAACATTTTTGAAACATGGTTTTTTAGGACCCTTAAGGTGTCTACTTAAGATTTTTGCTTGTTGCCCGGGACAACTAATGTCCCACGGGTGTTTTTTGGCGGCCATTTTGAATTTATGTCCGCACGAATGGCAAAAACGCCAATTTTCATAACTCCTAAACCAGACATCATACAAAGACAAATGAACACACTTTTTCTGATAATTTTAACACCAGAAATCAAATGAAAAGGTCACCGAGATGATAAAACCACTCTTTATGTACTCTTATGTATTTTTGTATAAATTACTCAAAAAAAGTTCGGAAATGTTTTTTCAGTCCATAATTTCTCCCTTTTAATAACTCCGGTTGGTTTTTGTCTTTTAGACCGATAGAAAGCCGGATTAGTCACGTTTCCAACGAAGTACAACTTGTAAGGATTGTGCATTCATGGAATGCGCAACAAAGCTAAACGTATGGGAGGGACCAATTTAGAATTCTGAGAATTTCACACCAATAAAACACCATTTTTCATAACTCCTAAACCAGACATCACACAAAGACGAATGAACACACTATTTCTGATTATTTTTGACACCAGTAATCAAATGAAAAGGTCACTGAGACGGTAGAATCGCTCTTTATCAGAGAAAAATGAACTCTCGTGTATTATTTTAACATATATTACTCAAAAAAAGTTCGGAAATGGGTTGGGAAATGTTTTTTCAGTCCATAATTTCTCCCTTTTGATAACTCCGGTTGGTGCTGTCTTTTAGACCGATGGAAAGCCTGATTACTCACCTTTCCAACGAGGTACAACTTGTAAGGGTTGTGCATTCATGGAATGGGCGACAAAACTATACGTGTTGGAGCGACCAATAGAATTCGTAGAATTTCTCCTAAACCAGACATGATACAAAGATGAATGAACACACTTTTTCTGATAATATTGAACCAGGAATCAAATGGAAAGGTCACCGAGATGCTAAAACCACTCTTTATCAGAGAAAAATAAACTCTAAGTAATATTATAGCAAATAATAGCTACTACCTAATTGACAGCTAAAACAGGTTCAGGGTTCAGCGCCGGCTAACCACTGCTGCTTTGCCTTGCTGGAGTTACAGTGTCTCTCCGGAGCTCCTTGACTTCAGACACCGCTTGCTGCTGATTGACTGCTTGCTTCCTACTGCTTTGCTTGAGCTCCCATCGCCGCCACGGCCGACTCGGCCGACTCGGCTCGTGTTTGCCCTGCCTGGCTTTGACTGTTTGGCTGGCTGGGTGTCTCCGGTGCTGCCCGTTGCTGCCTGGGCATACCTGCAACTCGGCAACGCTGTCGCTTTGTTATTCAGCCACGTTTTAAAAGTGTGTGTGTGTGTGTGTGTGTGTGTGTGTGTGTGTGTGTGTGCGTGTGTGCGTGCGTAAGAGAACAGTGTGGGAATTTGCTTTATTGTTGTTGTTTCTTTGTTATCTTGTGTTTATGTTCATTGTATGTTTATTATTATTCTTTTCTTTTTTTTGTTGTTGTTAATTATTTTTGTTTTCCCTAACTTGTTCTCTGGTCTCCCCCCTTTCAGGTGCTGAGCCTATGGTGGTGGATTGGTGTCCGGTGGTGGTGCCCTTCCCTTTTTTGTGTTGTGTCTACACTGGTTTGAGTTTGCACTTTATTCTTATTTTTTTTCAGAAACAAATATATTTATATCTGTACGTTATCATACTTTAATTTTCATTAATTTACCGTCACGTCTCATTATTCTCCTGATGTCGGCTTATGTAAACGAGATTGCACTGATTAAGTGCGAGAGTAATGTGACAGCGGGGCAGTGCTGCAGCTGCTGTGCTGTGATGGACCTGATCAGAGCGGGTTTTTAAAAAATATATATAGGCCTATATATATATATATATATTAACATCACTGCAACATGCAGCTCTGAGTGCTTGTCGGTGTTGTGTAGTTAGAGTTGTGTCTCCCTCCTGTCTCCCAGGTAGGAGGGGGACAGTAGCCCACCTAGGGCTGGGTAATAAAACGATATAAATTGTGAAATAACTTTTCTTTGATAGAAATATGAGACGTGGTCAATAGGTTTCATTCATCCATGTTTTGGCAGACAATACAAATAGCCAATGATATTGAGATTTCCACCGCGCCGAACCAATCATGTGGCTGGAATAGAACCAGTCAACAGTAACACGTGTATTTGTTTGGGTTGCTGCAGACGTGCACATCAGCAGACACCGCTGGTAAAAAAAAAAAAAAGAGAGAGAGAGAGAGAGAGAGAGAATGAGTGTTGTCTCGAAAAAAAAAGTAAAGGAGAACTTGGACAAGTGACTGAAAAGACGCGTGGTGCGCAATGGGGACACCAGGCAGTTGGAGCGGACCCATGTGTGCGACACATAAAGGCCGCTTCAAGGAGACTAGTGGACTTTTTTATTTTATTTTTTTTTAAATAGCCTCATAGCCTCATTCATCTTGGGCGGGGGGCGGTGCACTGTCTTATAATGTTACAGAAAACCCTGCATTATGTTTTTGCTACTCCTGTTCCTACACTATAGAGACAACTTGCCGTTGGCTGTGTAGTATTTCAAGAAACTTGTTTTTTGTTTAAAAGACACAAACCTACAGTAGTAGGCTATTCTCCCATCTTTTAACCGGGTAGTTACGTCTCCAGTCTGACAATAGATCCATGTGACGAGCGGGCGAGCGCACAGCTGATGTGCTTCCATTCCAACGGACGCACGGATTCAGTGTGGACAGAGAGCGTCAGATGTGACGCGATTTTCGGACGCTCGCTCGCGTCGCATCCAGTTAGGACACGGTGTAAAGCGGCCGTCCCATGTAGAAATCTGGCGGTAAACATTTTTTCTCACAGGAGTGGCGAAGAGCAGGAATACACACTCTGGGAGACATCATGAGTGAAGATGGCATTAGAAGCTTTCAAGATCTAAGAGAAACATATGACATATCCCCTAACACCTTTTATTTATATTTACAGCTACGCTCAGTTTTAAATTCAAAGCTTGAGAAGGATCAGCACCTTATACCTCATCCAGTAATATCCCTCATTAGGAAAGTACAGGCACTGAATAAGGGACGTATATCTGCTATGTACAGTTCAATTATAGAGCACACTCAACCATCGCTAACAGTAACAACAGCATGGAATATTGACTGTCCAGAACCACCAATAAATTGGGCCAATGTATGGAGGAATACAAATAGTTACAACTCCTAATTGTACTTTATGTAATCTAAACCAAACAGGGACATTCCTACATGTCATGTGGGAATGTCCAGCTGTCTATGCCTTCTGGAGAGAAGTAACAGGGTCTCTCTCTGAACTCCTCCAGCTAGAAATGAACTGTAGACCACAAAGTATGCTTCTGACTCAGTATGTAAGTATGCTTCTGACTCAGATCTACAACTGGGTCCAGCCCAGTTTGGCTGTCAGCATCCACTGTGGCAAAAAGGATGGTGGCAGTTAGATGGAAGCCACCACATAGTCTATCTATACCATAGTGGATCCAGTCGCTGGTGGAAATACTGGCTATGGAGCTGTCAGTGGCCAGAGTAAGCAAGTCTAGTGGCCAAAGGCCATTCAAATCAGGAAAGAGGCTCTAGAGTTAGCTAAGACCCTATTGTAGATAGGTATGCATACTGTATGTCTTTCCCAGTGGCGGCTGGTGGTCAAATTAGTTGGGTGGGCTAATAAATAAATTATACCCATTAAATGGTTAACACAGCTAAAAGTTAGGGTTATCCCATCTCACAAAAGTATAGCAACTAACTAGGCCTACACACTGCATTAAGTAAGGGTCTAGTCCCAAAAAAAAAAAAAAAAAACTTCACCTGGTTATCTCACACATACGCACACAGTGTGTCTCTCTCTCTCCCACGCACGCACGCGCACACACACACACACACACACACACACACACATACACATAAACACCTACACACACACGCACACACACTCGACGATATTGCTCAATTTAAAAAAAAAAAAAAGACGATGCAGCTCATATCGACGGCGTTTCTGGTCTGTTATCGCCATGTCATGGTGCTCCCGGTGAGTTTAGAAACTAGATTCTCCACTTCGTTCATGTTAGCTGTCATGAAGTTCACGGACTCACTTGCTGTAACTTCATGCTCGGTTTTATTCAGGAGCTACTACACAGTTAGTCAACACGTAAACATACTGTTGCAACACAGTCTCACCCCTTTGCGTCAAACGGTTGACGCTTGGTCAAGGCCCCTTACGTCAATATACTGACGTGGAGGGGGTACCCTCGAGGTCGTTTCTCGACGAATAGGGCCACTCATAGACTTGAATGCAAATCCCTCATCGTCGGATTTTGACGAAGGGGGGCGGGACCGTTTCTCCCTCACTCCCAGTGCGTCAACAGCCTGACGAACGGTCACTGTCCCTCCTCGTCACATACCTGACTCATTAGGTGCCCGTTTTTCGTCAGGTTTTGACGCGCTCGGCTTTCAGTTGATTCCAATGCAGTTCCCTTCGCGGCGATATGTGACGCTCAGAGCAAATGATCCAGCCGACCCGGCTGCGGCACGGACGGACGCTGTGAGCAGAGAATAACTTTTTTTTTTTTTTTTTTTTTAACTTTTCCTTAAATCTTTATTGAACCTGATGCTGCTGTGTCTGACGTAGCTTTCGGCAAGGACGTCCTTTCGGTTATTTATTTATTTATTTAGTGATCATGGTGTTTGGTGCAGAATAATCAATCAATAAATAAATAAATAAATTACGTCCTTGTCGGAAGCTGCGTCAGACCAGGAGGGGGAGGGGGGTTGTGGATTCTACAGGTGAAGACCACTTCCGCGTTCAAAAAGCTGCTCTGTTTAATCAATATTCTGAAGAAAGATCTGATTATTAGCCACAACGCTGTAACCATCCAAGGAAGACTGTGTAACAATATTATGTGCTTCTGCTGAGTCCAAAAGCCCTTTGTAATATCAACTTTATTTTAAGAAAACACGCTTTGTTTCCAATGTCATATCACGGAGAAGCACTACATTACCCATAATCCTCATATTTATCAGCGACGTGTCTGATTGGTTGAGCTTGCTGTTACCAGCAAATGAAAAAATAAAACAAATTGAGCTTATATTATTTTCTTAGTAACTAAAAGGTCTTAACATCTTTTTTGTTTTCAACATTGAATAAAAAAAGGGTGCTATATTGTTAAAATTCAACAATAAAGTGCATAAAAGTTGGCTTGACTTCTTTCTTTTTTTCTTTTTTTTCATAATTTTCACCAGCATCTTTCTGGTCCACATCACATCATATTTATTGTAATTTTTAATTCAATGAGTGACATTTTATTTTTTATCTGAAAAACATTATTATGAATTCAAGGGTCAGAGGTCACTGATTAGTGTTAAATTTAACCTTTTTGACCCTGTTTCCTTGAATAAATCACTAAGACTTTGATGCGGGAAGCTGAGATTTTGATTTGATTTTGTTCAGAGCACTAGGGACAAAGTTTCTGTAGAATTTCAGACCTGTCGGACGTCCAGAAGGGTCACAGCTGACTGTCCAGGCTCGTTTCTCGGCCTTCAAAGCCTAGATTTAGAAGCCTTTTGTCTAATAACGTCTACATCCTTGGGGTTATAAGGCTGAAAGTTTCATGCATTTGTCCGGGGCCTAAGGCCATCCACCATGTGCAATTTCAAACCCGTGCGACCTTCACAAGTGTCAAAGGTCACTGATTTGTGACCTTTTTGACCCCGTTTCCTTGAATAAAACACCAAGACTTTGATGCAGGAAGATGAGCTTTTAAATATGTGGTCCAGAATGTCTAGTAGATTGTGTGTGCAAAAGATTCAGAGCTCTGTGACATTCAGAAGGGTCACAAATAGCCAAAAAGCAATGCTCCTTTCTCTGACCTCATATTAAAGGAGAAATGCTTTGGCCTATCAGGCTGAATTTTTAGCTAAAGGAGCTGGTGTACGATCAGGAAGTAGGGGAGCTGTGCATAAAGCCAATTGGTAAGTGTCAAAGGTCACAGGGGTCAAACATCAAAGTGAATCCAGCCATTCCTGCTTTTTCTCAACAAAACATACACGCTTTAAGTTATCATCATGAAATATTGGTAGGTTGTATATCAGAGAGTCCTCTATCAGAATATTTTGGTCCCGTTGCTCTAGGGGCCCCAGGGGGCCCCGGGGGGCCACTTGGCTTTCCCATGCTCCCACAGAGTTGGGTCTCGGGGTGATGGATAAGGGCCTCACCATGAGTCCACAGGCCAAGTTTCAAGTGATTTGGTCGGTTTCTATGGAAACGGCGGCCTCAAGGATACAGAGGAATGCGACTGTTTGAAGCCCCGCCTCTCGAAAAGTAATGGCTCAATCAGGACCAAACACACATCTGTTTTGTCTATTTCGGCTTTTCAGACTCAGAGTCTGTCAGACTTAAAGCTTGAGAGACCCTCTTAGTCAGAAAAGCCGAAATAGACAAAACACATTTCCAAAAGTCGTACAGTTCTGATTTCGTAATATATGGTTCGGGGGCCCAAGACGAACGCGTAGATGTGTGTTTGGTCCTGATTGAGCCATTACTTTTCGAGAGGCGGGGCTTCAAACAGTCGCATTCCTCTGTATCCTTGAGGCCGCCGTTTCCATAGAAACCGACCAAATCACTTGAAACTTGGCCTGTGGACTCATGGTGAGGCCCTTATCCATCACCCCGAGACCCAACTCTGTGGGAGCATGGGAAAGCCAAGTGGCCCCCCGGGGCCCCCTGGGGCCCCTAGAGCAACGGGACCAAAATATTCTGATAGAGGACTATCTGATATACAACCTACCAATATTTCATGATGATAACTTAAAGCGTGTATGTTTTGTTGAGAAAAAGCAGGAATGGCTGGATTCACTTTGATGTTTGACCCCTGTGACCTTTGACACTTACCAATTGGCTTTATGCACAGCTCCCCTACTTCCTGATCGTACACCAGCTCCTTTAGCTAAAAATTCAGCCTGATAGGCCAAAGCATCTGGAAGCTATTAAAGAATTGCATTTCTCCTTTAATATGAGGTCAGAGAAAGGAGCATTGCTTTTTGGCTATTTGTGACCCTTCTGAATGTCACAGAGCTCTGAATCTTTGCACACACAATCTACTAGACATTCTGGACCACATATTTAAAAGCTCATCTTCCTGCATCAAAGTCTTGGTGTTTTATTCAAGGAAACGGGGTCAAAAAGGTCACAAATCAGTGACCTTTGACACTTGTGAAGGTCGCACGGGTTTGAAATTGCACATGGTGGATGGCCTTAGGCCCCGGACAAATGCATGAAACTTTCAGCCTTATAACCCCAAGGATGTAGACGTTATTAGACAAAAGGCTTCTAAATCTAGGCTTTGAAGGCCGAGAAACGAGCCTGGACAGTCAGCTGTGACCCTTCTGGACGTCCGACAGGTCTGAAATTCTACAGAAACTTTGTCCCTAGTGCTCTGAACAAAATCAAATCAAAATCTCAGCTTCCCGCATCAAAGTCTTAGTGATTTATTCAAGGAAACAGGGTCAAAAAGGTTAAATTTAACACTAATCAGTGACCTCTGACCCTTGAATTCATAATAATGTTTTTCAGATAAAAAATAAAATGTCACTCATTGAATTAAAAATTACAATAAATATGATGTGATGTGGACCAGAAAGATGCTGGTGAAAATTATGAAAAAAAAGAAAAAAAGAAAGAAGTCAAGCCAACTTTTATGCACTTTATTGTTGAATTTTAACAATATAGCACCCTTTTTTTATTCAATGTTGAAAACAAAAAAGATGTTAAGACCTTTTAGTTACTAAGAAAATAATATAAGCTCAATTTGTTTTATTTTTTCATTTGCTGGTAACAGCAAGCTCAACCAATCAGACACGTCGCTGATAAATATGAGGATTATGGGTAATGTAGTGCTTCTCCGTGATATGACATTGGAAACAAAGCGTGTTTTCTTAAAATAAAGTTGATATTACAAAGGGCTTTTGGACTCAGCAGAAGCACATAATATTGTTACACAGTCTTCCTTGGATGGTTACAGCGTTATGGCTAATAATCAGATCTTTCTTCAGAATATTGATTAAACAGAGCAGCTTTTTGAACGCGGAAGTGGTCTTCACCTGTAGAATCCACAACCCCCCTCCCCCTCCTGGTCTGACGCAGCTTCCGACAAGGACGTAATTTATTTATTTATTTATTGATTGATTATTCTGCACCAAACACCATGATCACTAAATAAATAAATAAATAAATAACCGAAAGGACGTCCTTGCCGAAAGCTACGTCAGACACAGCAGCATCAGGTTCAATAAAGATTTAAGGAAAAGTTAAAAAAAAAAAAAAAAAAAAAAAGTTATTCTCTGCTCACAGCGTCCGTCCGTGCCGCAGCCGGGTCGGCTGGATCACTTGCTCTGAGCGTCACATATCGCCGCGAAGGGAACTGCATTGGAATCAACTGAAAGCCGAGCGCGTCAAAACCTGACGAAAAACGGGCACCTAATGAGTCAGGTATGTGACGATGAGGGACAGTGACCGTTCGTCAGGCTGTTGACGCACTGGGAGTGAGGGAGAAACGGTCCCGCCCCCCTTCGTCAAAATCCGACGATGAGGGATTTGCATTCAAGTCTATGAGTGGCCCTATTCGTCGAGAAACGACCTCGAGGGTACCCCCTCCACGTCAGTATATTGACGTAAGGGGCCTTGACCAAGCGTCAACCGTTTGACGCAAAGGGGTGAGACTGTGTTGACTGTTGCTACTTCTTTAACTAGCCACAACGATACTAGCATTACCCAGAAGCCCCCACTTCTCTGAGCCCACAATGCACACAGCGACACCTTGTGGTGTAACACAATATAACAATCCAAACTGAATCACATCACATTAGCAAAGACAGTTTAGAGCAGTAAAGTAATGCTACCTGTGATGCTAGCGCCTAGCGCCGCTGTTTCTGTCTTCTCCCTCCCACAACAACACAACTTTTCCTCCGGTTCCTGTCATTGGTCTGAAAACAGCGGTGTTGGGCTAAGTGAAATTAGCCCCAATGACAAGTAAACCAAGGGGGCGGGACATGACGCCTGTCAATCACTGACCCTGCGTCAGCCCGCTGCTGATTGGTCAGAACCGCTCGGCCTGTGGGCTGAATGAAATTAGCCCCAACAGTCGGTCAATGGGGAGGGCGGGACATGGCACCTGTCAATCATCCACAGTCGGAAAATGAATCAGAGCAGACTCGGTGAGCTCGGGCTGATTAAAATTAGCCCATTTAGAGATATCCTGTGTTTTTCTTGAAATTATTTAATATTGTTGCCAGTTCCGTTAATTGTTATTTTTCTCTCATCTTCTTTCTATTATATTCTTGGGAGGGGTTTGGGTGTGGGTGGGTTGTTTATGTTATGTTTTTTTTTCTTTTTTTTGGGGGGGGGGGGTGAGGTAGGGGTGATCAAGATTTAGCATGATGTGGTAGGTTTTCTTTCTTTTTGTTTGTTTATTTGTTTGTTTGTCTGTTTTGTTTGCTTGTCTGTTTATTATGCTTTGGTAGTATAGTGGTTAGAGCATACATGGGCATTTTACGGCCCGCGGGCCACACCCGGCCCGCATGCCGTCTCAATCCGGCCTGCGAGCCGAAGTGCGAGCCGAACTGTTATTATGACCCGATTGCTTTTATTACGTTGATGCGCACTAATCAGCTGTTTGAAACAGTGACAGCCCTGTTAGATCAGGAGCCTGCACATCGCAGATAGAAAGTAACAACGTAACCTCCTCCAGGTAGAAGACAGTGATGAACGGCTGCTCAGTCTCTTTCTCTGTCAGACACCAGAGCTCCGACGGAGGAGGGAGAGGAGCCGCTCTGCTGCAGCTTTTCTCCACAGCGGAGTTTCTGACCACCGGGACCGGGCAGGTGTTTCACAACCCTCCGTCAGCCGAATCATAATTGCTGACGGTTACAAAGCCCCATCACGGCACCTAATTATTAGCAAACTGTGATTAAAAGAGCATTTTATGAGATGGCTGGGTTTTCTGACGTGATCGACCATATGACTGATTGTAGCCACGTGCGTCTGAAGCCTCCATCCACCAATGGCTACGCTTGTAATCAAATCAGTCTTTTTTTTTCATGTTGGTGCTGTTAGGCAGCAGCAAAGGAGTATTGTGTTTCTTCGTAAATAAAAGGTTATCTACACAAATAGAACCATCTCACTGAATCAGAACTGAAAAGGATCTGAGTGCTTAATTATAATATTCAGGTGTCTGTGAACATTATTAATTGGTGCAGTCATTTATGGTCAGTAAGTTTTGATAAAACAATCTGCCTTGAGTCCATATTTATATCATAATACAGCATGTTTCATCAGTGATCTATGATGGATATAAGTTGAAAATGCGATTACATGATTGTGGGCTGTCAGCCTATTGTAATGCAATCATTTCCACCAAATATATGTAGTTATATAGGCTAATATATAATTATATATAATTCAGCAATAAATATTTGATGTTTCAATTTGATTTCGAATCGTGTGGCCCTTCACTCACTTTATCGGAGTCAGTGTGGCCCTCTGGAAAAAATAATTGCCCACCCCTGGGTTAGAGCATGCACCTCTGGCGTGTGAGATCAGGGTTCGACTCCCGGAAAAGCTGTGCATAGCAGAGTCTTTTTTGACCTCTACCTGATCTTTTTACTAAACTTAACCAACTCCTTTCTACATTGCCTAAACTCAACCAAAGCACAGAGCAAGGACATTTATTTTTCAGCAGGAGCGCTGCGGCTGCATCAGGAAGTCAAACCACGAGAGAATCCGGTCAATTTTCAAAATAAAACACATTCGGAACGGCGACCCCTCGGAAGTTCGGAATGACGGACCTTTGGGAAATTTCGGAATGGCAGACTGTCGGAATGGCGGTCCTTCGGAATGGGGGTCGCCCCCCTGTAGAGGCTACAGTTCTCACCGCAGGTGGACCCGGTACGAATCCCGCGTCAGGCAGCCCTTTCCTGCATGTCATTCCCCCTCTCTCTGTCTCCCCCTTTCCTGTCTATCTCTACTGTGTGCTATGGAATAAAAAAAAATATACTCAAAAAAATAAAAAAAATAAATCTAAACATTATCTAAACCAGTCCTGGAGGGGAATAGTGGTTTGTAGTAGTGGTTCTTGAGTGTTAAGAGTTTAAAGTGGATTTCAGACACGAGATAAAACAATTGTTTACCAACTCAAGTAGGACAAATTCAAATGTTAATGACCTACAGGACTGAGAGACTGACCCTAGATTTCCTGTCAACCAGCTAAACAAACTTGTGGTGTCCAAAGATTGTAATATTGGCACAAGTCACATGTTCTGTCATTTCATTCATTCATTCATTCATTCATTTTCTATACCGCTTATCCTGCACTAGGGTCACGGGTGCTGACTTTGGTCAGGTAAAACCATTAAACTTGAATAAACGTGTAATATTCAGTTCCAGTAAGTTTTCCCTGCCCTGCCTTGCCTCTTGCCTTTTAGCTCCACGTTTGTTTCTTTTTGTTTGCCTGGCTCATCTAGTTTAGCCTACTGCTCTGCATTCGTCATTTAGACGTTCGTTTTTAAAGTAGTGTGTATATATATATATATATATATATATATATATATATATATCAGAGATGGGGACTCGAGTTTGCGACTCAAACTCGAGTCTCTGATCAGGCTGTCTCCACAGACCCCAGTAAGATCAAGGCTGTTTCCAGCTGGCCTTCTCCTACCACCCTTTCAGAGCTGCGTTCCTTCCTTGGTTTTGCCAGCTACTACCCCCGCTTCGTGGAGGGGTTTGTGAAGCTGGCTGCACCCCTTCACAAGCTGGTGGCAGAGCTGGCAGGCCTCAAGTCCAAGCGGGTAGATCAAACTGTCACTGGTCGTTGGACAGAGGAGTGTCATTGTAGCTTTGAAGCACTGAAAGCTCGCCTTGTTTCTGCACCTGTTCTGGCGTATGCCGACTTCACCCTTCCATTCATTCTGGAAGTGGACGCCAGCTACACCGACAACAACCCATTGAGTCACCTGTCATCTGTCAAGCTTGGGGCCACCGAACAGCGTTGGGCTGCCCAGCTTGCGTCCTTTGATTTCGAATTAAAGTATCGTTCAGGTTGAAGCAACAGAAACGCTGATGCCCTTTCTCGCCAGCATCCTTCAGAGACACAGGACATGCAAGCCATGGTCTGTGGCACACTGCTTCCCCAGCCTTTGCAGCAGGCCCTGCAGTTGGACAAGGTAAATGCGACCCAAGCCACTGTGGCAGCCTTGTTGCCTGGCCAGTTGGTATGGTTGCGGGACCTTGGCGTGCGGGGAAGACACAAAATCCAAGATCAGTGGGTCTCAGTCATGTATCTTGTCTTGAGGGCGTCGAGGGAAGGGGGGTCAGTCTACACCATTGCTCCAAGGGACGATCTGACCAGAGCCAGACAGGTCCATCGTTCTTTGCTGAAGGCCGTGGTAGGGGTCAGCCCTCCAGGTCCTGCTGTTTCTTCCCCACCTCCTCCTGAGCAGCCTCAGTCAGAGGATGAGCTGTCTTGTAATGGTGATTGGTTGGTCTTGAGGCCCGAGAACCCATTGCCCACTTCTTTCCAGGCCGAAGCTGTGACCCAAACCACCCCTCGATTGCTGGTCCCACTGCCAGATTCAGTCTCCTCTGTGCCATCTTCGTCGATGGAACCTGGTCCGGTGGTCTCAAGTACCTCTTCTTCTCTCCCTGTTGGTGGAGGAAATGTTGTCCGGCGGACCGCTAGGTCAACTGCAGGTCACCACCCTAATGTCCATCATCTCCCACGATCTGCAGGTGGTGTTGAACAAGGAGGTGGTAACCCCTATGTCCCTGTGTCTAATGCTGTTGCAGCACTATTTAGGCCTTGGAGTTAAACCAGCACTAAGTAACTTTTCAACCTTCATAAAATATTTTCATAACTTTTGTGATGAAACATCGACTTACAACAGGTTGAATGACACCTCTGTCGTGGCCTGAGGGGGTCTGTATCTCTTTCTCTGGCACTAAGCAGCTTTGAGGAGCATGGTAGGAACCCTGCTCTCACTTAAGTTTCACTTTCACTTTAGCGAGTCACAACAAGGAGGGAACAGGCAAAACGGCACTTTAGCAATGGATTATGTTTGTGTTTTCACTTTGAAATGATCCACTGGAAACAGAAACTTAGTTTTGATGTCTTCTGTTAATTTTAATGCAGGATATTTACAGGGCTTCACGCTAGTGTTCATGGGAAATGGAGTCTTCCTTCAGGCAAAACACTACCGCTTTGGTCCACAGGCGCCGCCAAACTCAACCAAAACTGAAAGTTCTTTAGTACTGCTTTAAGTCTGTCTGTTTTGCTTTTCGTTATTCCATCGTCGGGGCGACGATTTAATTGTTGGGGGCAGATTGTAGCAGGACGCAGTCTTTGGTCCCGTGACGTCACTCGGGAGGCGGCCCCAGTCAATTGCGGTGGGTGAATGCCGCATAAAGGGGGGGTGTAGAGTATGGTTACACCCTGCCTTTTCGAAACCCCGCCTTTCCGACAATAGACTTCCATTCATCGTAATAGCGGGGTTTTCTATTTTTTCTATTTTTCTAGACCCCGCTATTCCGACAAGGCTATTGGGGAAACCTCCCCACTCCGAACGGACAGAAAGGAAACGGAGGCTGTGCAGTGCGCAATGCGCATTGATCCTTTTTTCCTTTTTGGGGTCAAACGGATCATGTGCATAATTAACTGCAAAACAAGCAAAAACTTCATATAATGTTCATTATGCTTCTAGCCTGTCTAGCCTCTACCTGGTCTTTTTACTAAAACTTACTTACTTACTTTACTTTCTTCATTGCCTAAACCCAACCAAAGCATCTCCCTCAGTCAGCTGTCAGCACAAGTGGCGGCTGCAGCAGCCTCGCGCCCGTGTGAGCTCAAGCTGGCTTCAGCCACGCTCGAGCGGAGCAGGGGGGGCAGTATTTCTTTTACTGTGTGGGAGATCTCCAACAACGGAGTCTGGGAGAAAGCAAGTGGGACAGATCTGCCCAGTCTCGCAGCGCACGTTTCACAGACAAGCCGCAACACAGAGTGTAAACAACATCACGCAGTTCAGCACCTTGGACAGCTGCGGGGGAGGGGGGGGGGGGTCGTAACAGCAGTGTTTCGAAGTGGGGGTGTTTCGGAACAGCAGTGTTTCGAAGTGGGGGTGTTTCAGAACAGCGGGGTGTCGAAGTGGAGGTGTGTCGGAATGGAGAGCTGTCCCCGTAGAGTACCTGTCTTCCTCTTGCTTGCCGGAGGCCAGGCCACGTCATTTCCTGACGTCCGTCACTTCCGCCCCTCTGGTAGCAGGTAGGCTGTCGGCTGTGGCTGCACTTCTCTCCACGTTGTCCCATCCAGTGCTAATTTGAGTTATTTTGTATATAGAGGCTTGTTTGGGTGTTGCTGCTGGCTACTCACTGCTTCTACCGCTCCGTGCGCCGCTCGCTGCCCGCTGCCGGTAAGTGAGCTTTCTTCTCACGTGTCTTCCTCTTTGGCGTTGCACATGTGGCGACCTGTGTGGTTTGTTTACAGGTCGCTCGTGTACAGCGCCGACCTTCCCCTCCACGCCGTGTTGGCCGGGACTGCCTGATCAGTATGTTGTACAATGACAGTAGCTCGGTAGCTCCAGATTAGATGATTGACTGCTTGCTTCCTACTGTTTTGCAGTTGGTGCGGTTGGTTTGTTTCGCTGCATCAACTCTGCATCCCTACTGCGCATGTCTCCAGATCTTAAAGTATGTTTGGACTAATTTCTTAAAGGGAATTTCTTTTGTTTGATGTTTTGTTTTGTTTTGTTTTGTTTTGTTTTGTTTTGTTTTGCTTGCTTGGCTTGGCTTTGCTTTGCTCTGCATGTTCATTTGGACTTGACTATTTTGTTTGATATTTTGGGGTTCTTTTGCATGTTGCTTGGGTTTGATTAATTTTGCTTAATGTTGGGCTACTTTGCAGGTTAACCTGACTTTGAATATTTTTGCTTTCTTTGAAGTTTTGGGTTGCTTTACATGTTTGTTTGGGTTTGATTATTATATACAGTATATGTTTTTTTGTTAAATTTTATTAGCTTAATATTTTTGTTTGATAGTCTTCTTTGTTTTGCATTTGTTTGGTTTCATCAAGTGATGTGTGTTTAATTATTTTAACCCTTATTTCAAACCAAATTAGTTTATTGCTTCCTTTATATATTTGGGGTGGGATTTTAGGAGTGAATGCGTTGAAGTATCCACATGATCCCTGTGTGTGTGTGTGTGTGTGCGCGTGTGTGCGTGTGTGTACGTCTGTAGGAGAGTTTTATGCAATCATTGTTAAAGAAAATTATTGTTAAAATAAAGAATTGATTTTGTACGCTGGATCCAGTCTCAAGCCTTCGTTAGTATAACGAACCTGCGCGCTTTAACTTCGCAAGAAGTAACATTACTCTCCAGGTGAAATTCCTTGGGTGGCGTTGTGGCAACTATTAATCTCTAGTACATTTTTTCGCTACTTATTGATTAAATTGTAATTATAAATTCTTTAAAGTAATCAACTAAATTATTAATATCCTCCCTCCTGATCTCGCCACACAAGCACAAAGTGCATCACTACATGGCCCTATGCTCAGACTTGGCCTACAGTGTGTTTGTGTTTTTGGATGTGTCCAGGGCAAACACAACATTAAGCTAAAGGTAGCCTCTCTGCAATGTTACACAATATGTGCATAAATCATTAATCTGCTAACTAAACTATCAACTAAAAGTAAAATCCATACTGGCTGACTGGAAAAACAAGTTGATGCAGAGGGAATGCCAGTCATAGGAGTGAGGAGGAACATAATAGTGTATGATTAGAGGAGACTGGGGACAGTTGCAACACTTTTTAGTTTTTAGACTATTTGGACTACACTCACCAAACTTTTACATATTAAACATGTGTCTGTGTCACACCACACAATTAAGAATAAAAGCTTAAAAGTTTAAAAGGTTCTAGAACTTGGATTGGTTGGGAACCACGTTGAGTTAAAATAACAAGACACAAGTTGGAATAAAAGGGGAGACACCGTTTATTCACAATAGAATGTGCATTTCTGTTGAGCTGGATTTAAGATGCAGCACGGCCTTCAATCAGGGGGGGGGGGCAGCAGGACAATCTGTTCCTAAAAGGGCACAGCACAGATTAAAACAAGTCCAGGAGATGGTTTATAATAAAACCAAAATTGATAAAACAGAGGTCTCGTTACCTCCACTCTTGCTAGATTCCTCTCATCATGAGGCTTTAGAACTCCAAGGGGGAAGGGGCCCACTCCTTCCGCAGTACTACACCGCCTGCTGCCTCAGCCTTTGTTGAGCTTGCTCTCCTACAGCCTGCTGATTTCTAGGAGAGAGTTAGAACCAGAGAGAGGTGAACATGGAAAAGTATCCAACTTTCCTCTTCTTTAGGGTGCCAGTGATCCTCTGTGAGGGGGGGTTCCAGGTAAGTGGGGGGAGTCCTCTTCTGCCCAACACAGTCCAGCACAGCACAGCACAGCAGCCTCCTCTTCTCAGCCAGTCTTCACACTGAATGTCTGAAAAACACAGTCTTCATACCACTCCACACTGATTAGTTAATTTAATGCAGCTGTCACCTCCAGCTCCTCATGGTGCGTTCAGGTGCACCGACACTGTTGTCCAAAACACACTAAGGCTGGTTCAAAACACCATGTTATGACATCTGCTAATTACCCATACCATTGAATTTCAAGTTGGATTCTTATGACATCACGTTAACTCAGATACGTTGATTGTACTTAAACCATTTCACTTTCATCAAGAGATTACCTCAAATGGAACTTTAAAGGGATATTCCGGCGTAAGTTTAACCCATGGTCCAACGCACCGTGACACCGACCCCCCCTCGAGAGATGAAGTCTGCTAACCGCTAGCTTCTCTAGTTGGAGCAACTTAAGCAAAGACCGCACCATAATAAACGAGAGGGACCTGTGTGCAGGGACATGGGCGCCACCATTAGCCCAGCTGATCCATACCGGAAGTCACGACCGGAAGTTGCTCTTCTTCGTGTATATTATTTCTATGTTATTCTAAGAACCCCCCTCTCTCTCTGGCTTGTCTAGCCTCTACCTGCTCTTTTTACTAAACTTAACCAACTCCTTTCTTCATTGCCTAACCCTAACCAAAGCACCCACCAACGACATTTCATTTATTTTTTCTCTCTCTCTCTGGTCTGCTGTCAGCAGGAGCAGCGCTAGCCGCTAGCCGTTAGCCGTTAGCCGTTCGGCGCTAGCTGTTAGCCGTTAGCAGCATTTTTTAAATAACTCTTTTAATAACAATCCATGCAAAAAAATATTTTATAGCTCAATCATGTTGTAACTAAGATATCCGCTGGAAAACAATATTTTATTATGGACCATTGAGTTACTGAGTTATTTTTTTTATCTACATAGAAATGATACACATGAAGAAGAGCAACTTCCGGTATGGATCTGGGCTAATGGCGGCGCCCATGTCCCTGCATACGGGTACTCTTGTAATAAACAGCGCATTCTATTGATCTACACCCAACCGATCAAAAAGCCACTCATAGCCACAAATAATCCTCAGAACAGCACCAAACGTCATCAACAGTACTTGGGTCCCAGCACATAATACGAGGCACCAAACATCTGTTAGCTTAGCCTGGTTTCTATTGAAAAGAGACGAAAACAACTAACCCACTTTCCTCCAGTTATACATTATGCAGCAACTTTCCGCATCCAGCATTTTTGATCGGTTGAGCGTGGGTCAATAGATTTGATTTTTTCATTGAAAAAGCAAGTAAGTTGTAAGCTTATCAACCATAGTGTAGTGGATCTCAGTAGGGGTTGTGAATGCAGCCTACCTTATCTCCTCCCTCCTTCACCCAGGTGCAGTAGCTATAAAAGGCCCAAGATGGCTGAGCTCAGTCTCTGCTGGTCCCCACTTTTTAATTCATTTGAGTCTCAGTTGTTTGCCCTTTATTAATTTGTGTCTTTTGTTTTATCCGCCACTTTATTTTCCCATGATCCATTGCCAGGGCTCTCAAGTCTCACGCATTTGGCGTGTGACACACGCATTCCCACCCGTTCACACGCTCACACGCCACACATTGTATTTCTCACGCATTTAAATTACCACGGTGACGTCCACCAAGTTGCACCGCTTTAACAGCTTTGAACAGATTTGAGGGCGCACTGATCACACGAGAGAGGTGAAAAGAGACAACAACACTGTTACCTGTTGTAGCCTACTGGCCTCAGCCTGTACCATCCCTAAAACACTGATGAACAGTGAGTAGCCTAATGAGTCAAAAAGCCGCCGACACTGATCACTGCCTGAAGAGTTTGAAAGCAGCCTCTTAACTTCATGAACGCAGCTCAAACTGAGCTGGTGCCTCAGCACGGCGACCAAGCTTTGATAAACACACCGGATCCGCGCCAGTTTACAGTATCCTGCCGCATTTTAGCCGTGTTGCTACCGGAGCTTAATTATAAAAATAAAAATTAAAAAAAGCGCTCGTCGGAGCTGAGAACAGATCAGCTGACATGTGGTCAAGGCGTACAGACCTGTCAATGTCACAGGTGCATCTCATCTCATCTCATTATGATAGGACTTCAACCTCAGAGCTGTCTGTCTTCAGACTGTCCTGACCTGTCCCTGAACATCACACAGGGACAACATGGAGCTGCCTGTGATTGGTTACTGAGTTTTATTAATGTTTACATCAGGCTGAGTTCAACAAATCACAGTAATCATCATGGTGTAGTGGCAGGAAAGACCATTTAATCTGTATCAAATATTATGTTGGTCAAGAACAAACTTAAAGTCAGAGGGAAAATGTTTAGGGTGTTTTTACTGTTCCTAAATGTAAAAATGGGTCACATTGGACCCTCAACATTATTTAAAGGTTAAACGTGTTACTTAAACATTTTTCATTGTGCTGTGCTCTAAAAATAAACTAACAAATACTAGTGTAGAGTAGGGATGCACATGATTAACCGTTTAACCGTTAACGATAACAAGAACTTTGACCGATTAATACTATCGGTTATTTATTTATTTAATTAGATCCTTATGTCGTCAACTCATGGGGGCGTGTCGACACGTGCAGAGTTCACAGCCTTCAGTCATATTTTGCAGCAAAAAGTTACACAGGAGGACTGACAGTATGTGCAGCAGCAGCCCCAGTGAAGGAAGATCAGACAATAAATGTAACCTACACGGACATAGATGTGAATCACCTGTAACTACGGCGCTGGGAAAAAAAAAAAGAAAAAAAAAGAGGACGTCGCTGCTCTCCAGCCTGTTCACCTGCAGCTCTCCTGCAGCTCCAAAGAGGAGCTGTCAGAGGAGCTCTGCTGTTCCTTCAGCCTGGTGTTTGGCTGCACTTTGTATAAAAACAGTTGGACGATCTAACTTCCATATGAGCGCGATCAGCTGAGACAGAGCGCACTGATCAGCTGTCGCGGCGCACGTGTGTATTTAACGGCAAAAAAAAAAAATTGAAACCAAAAAAAATTTTTTTTTTTTTTTTTGTGCGCCGCAAGATTCTTAATCTTATCGGTTAACGGTTAATAATCGGTTAACGAGCGTCGGTTATCGGTCAGAAAAAAATGTCAAAATGTGCATCCCTAGTGTAGAGTCCTGTGTAAGTGCCCAAAATAAGTGATTTGAGGGCATCCTCCAAAAATCACTGTGCCCTCTCCAATTTTTGGGTTGCATGACGCCCCTGGTTAACTTATTCCAGTCATAAATCATAAAGATTTTTGTTTGAATGAATGTACGTGTCATTTGTCAGACATCCATCCACTTCAACCAAATCGCCGCTGCCGCTGGTAAAATCTCACTCTGAACTCACTTCAAAACTTGAGAGCCCTGCATTGCATCACACCACAACGGAAGTCAGTTTTCAACCCCGTAGTAACCATAGACATATGGTAGTAGCATTCTAGTGAGCAGCTAACTGGTAGCGCTAGCCACCGGTGTAGGCACCAAATGTGGGGGCTCCGGGCACAGAGACCGGCGACCTGCGTGTGTGTGTGTGCTGTGTCACCTGAATTTTTTTTTTTTTTCGACGGCTCGCTACAAACCTTAAACATCCCATAATATGCTTGCGCTCTCAGCAGCGGTACTCAAATCGTCACAAGGCAACGAAGCAGGTTGACTCGCGCTGCAGAACGCGCTGCACAGACTAGGCTCGGAAATGATTGATTGATTGTTGATCGATAGATCCTTTTTTTTTTGGCCGTGCGGAGGAGGTTTGGGGGGGGGGGGGGTCGACGAGTTTGATGCCAAGGAGGAGTCCGTGCACATGTGGCTCAGTCAGGGTCAGCAGACAAGGAGGCCAACGAGGGTGGACCTTATCCCCCAAGGGGGGGGGGGGGGGGGGGGGGGTCTGTTCTAGGATGAGCTTACCACAAGTGGTGTGTCTACTTGTTCTGTTATTGGTCAGTGCAGCCTAAACATTAACTTTATATTTTCAATATTTAAACTGTTGCACAATAAAATGTGAATTTAAAACATTATAGTTTCTGCATTTATGCAGTATTTATCAGTAATAGTAGTAATAGTAAAAGTCGATTTCGGTGTGCGCCCCTAAATTGCTGCTTGCGCTCCTAAAATTTTAAGTTAGGGGCCACTGTGCTCCTGGTCAAATAAGTTAGTCTGGAGCCCTGAATTAGGATAATGTTAAAGGGATAGTTCAACATTTTGGCAAATTGGCCCATTGCCATAATTGCTATAGTCATAGCAGTAGGTTCGTTACCTTTAATTGTAGGTGTAAGCTATTTTTAGTACAGCGGAGCGCAGCAGCTGGCTGCTCAGAGCTACGCTATGGAGGCTAAGGGAATTTCTTGGTTTCCCTCATTAAACTCATCAAATACAAAATCCCAAAACTCCACAGCGCTTTTGTAGACAAGTTGTGACCTGCACAACCACCACGCTATGAGATAATGACGGAACGATACGAAACAGAGCCGTTTTCGAGGTAAATACAGGGTAAATACGGAGACTGCTTGCTGAAAAACTGTCCCTGAACGCAACGCGCATCAGCGGTTTTGTATGTATTTACCTCGAAAACGGCTCCGTTTCGTATCGTTCCGTCATTATCTCATAGCGTGGTGGTTGTGCAGCTCACAACTTGTCTACAAAAGCACTGTGGAGTTTTGGGATGTTGAATTTGATGAGTTTAATGAGGGAAACCAAGAAATTCCCTTAGCCTCCATAGCGTAGCTCTGAGCAGCCAGCTGCTGCACTCCGCCGTACTGAAAAAAGCTTACACCTACAATTAAAGGTAATGAACCTACTGCTATGACTATAGCGATTATGGCAATGGGCCAATTTGCCAAAATGTTGAACTATCCCTTTAAGTTAATTTTGTGGTGGGGACAAAATTGTTCTTGACAAAAAGTGGTGGGGACATGTCCCCAGCGTCCCCAGCGTCCCCAGCGTAAATGACGCCTATGGTCATGGCGACACCCAGCGTCGTTCTCCGGAAAGTGGTGGATAGGATCCACTGCTGCTGTTCTGTTTCGTTTGTTTTGGTTAGGTTTGCTTTTGGTTTATTTCCCTCTTTTCTTTTTGGACCAGTGGTTTCTTTTTGGCCTTTAACTTTTGGTTTATTTGGCCATTTGTGATTTTCTTGTAGTTTTGATTTGCTTTTATGGTCCTTTTCTGTTATATTCAGTCAGATACATTGTTTGTCAATTGGGTTGTTGGTTTGTTTAACCTCTGTTTGCTTTTTGTTTCAGGGAGATCCTTTAACGCCTAGCCTCCCAGCTGTCATCAGCTGGGAGGCTAGGCACAGTGGTGAAGACCTCACTCCCGTTGCATGCAAGTAGGCACTGGGGCACCTTTCGTGCATGGTTTTGTAGTGTTGTTGTGTTTTTGTGTTAACACCCCAGGCTAGTGGGAATCGTCACATATCTAATAGTCTGCCTCCCACTGAGGCCCCAGCCCACTGATTTTAGTTTTTGCTTATTAGTTTAAATGTCTGTCTAGCCGGCCTTCTAAGTTCATTTTGTTGGATAAAACTACTTTTTAGATCTTGCTAATAAAATTATGTTTCCCCTTTTCTTCCCTCACAGCCACAGTTTTCTTAAAGCAGAAGTAAGTGATATATTTGTGTTAATATAAGTCTTAAATAGTTATATCTTCCGACAGCAATCACTTACATAGAGTGTTTGGACTGAAACACGGGTCTCTCAGTCCCTCTGCTCTGCTCTGAGCCGAAGAGAAAACATTTATCGTATCCTACAGTTTTTATCCAATGAGGAGAGAGAACGGCATGCAGGGCTGTGTGTGCAGCCAAGGAACGCCGTGAATATGTGGACGTAGCGACGAGGACTGTTATGGTGCCTTCAAGGAAACTCGTATTTTTCCGACCGTGAAGTGGTACCAGTTCGATCTGGTACGAGTTCACCGGTCGGAAGTTACGAGTGGCCGTTATAGTGACTTTCACTGGTAAAACAGGTCGGAAAAACACGAGTGGGTTGCCTGAAACGCTACAAAGTCGTAAGTTGTGACTTGAAGCTGTAATTTACGATTTCAAAAGCCTGCCTGGAACGCAGCATTAGCGAAAACGACCGGACCACTTACTTCTGCTTTAAGTTTACCTTTGATTCATTATTGCAATAAAAGAAACATTTAATTTACTTATTGTCCCTGCCTCCTTAGTCTTTCGAACCTGTGTCCTTATAATTTCTGCACTACACTCGTTTAATTTCTTTGTTCCTTATTTCCTGGGGTGCAACTCCCCAGGTGGCGTTGTCGGTCCCTCTTTAGTTACCCCCCCACCCCCTTTAATATTGAGTTCCACTAAGCCCTTGCCACAATAGCAAACAGAGCACGAGTGTTGTTGATGTTCTTCAATCATTTCAGAACAGTGTTGCTGTCTAGCCTTGAGTAACCCATGGTTGAAATTACAAAGACTTTGTATGTAGAGGTTATGGTGAATTTGAAGTTTGCTCTGCAAATAAGTATAATGTAGAACAAAGAACTATATCTCATATGGATGAACTAACCATTGCTTAAATTGCTCTGTGAAAATAAGAAAATGGCACAACTTTCTCTGTATCCTCCAACTGACAAGCACATACTTGAATTTAGTTATGAGCCAATCACAACTGGGTAGCACTGTGGCCAGAGGTAAAACTAGATAATTTAAGTTTGTTAAACTTACAAAAATTAGTACAACCAATAACTGTTTCAATATACTCTTTACACTCGTACTGTTTAAGTATGAACTGACCTGAAGTTTTTTTTTTTAGTATATATATTTTGGGCTTTTTCGCCTTTAATGGACAGGGCAGTTGAGAGAGAGAGAGAGACAGGAAATGGAGGGCAGAGAGGGGGGAATGACACGCAGGATAGCAGGCACGTGCAGAGGTGCCTGAAGCTGGAGCACCTGCCCTTTTGATCCTTGATGCCCAAAGTGCCCTTTTGTCTGTGCTTTTTTTTTTTTGTGTGTGTGTTTATGTCAAGGCCTGTCAGTAGCCCTTCAACAGGCACGTGCCAGTAGGCTACATGCAGTGAACCACGCGCGCAGTGAGTGAACTGGAGCCCTCAGCCCCGACTGACAGTGAACGCATCACTGAACATACACCGTTCCCTCGCAATGAGAGTCTCTGGGGGGGGGGAGTTACAAAATAAAACGCTAAAATACATACCAAAATAAAAGCCCAGAATGGCTCTTACAATTATGATCACTATATATATATATAAGAATATATATATATTTGAGCACCTGCCCCTCCAAAGGTCTCTGCACGGGCCTGCAGGATAGGGCCCCTTGACATTGACACAGGATTCGAACCAGTGAGGACTATAGCCTCAACACTTGGGGCGGGTGCTCAACCAACGCCCCACAACACATTTTTTAAAAACGTGGTATTTACGAAAACTGAGTTCAGATGTTGGAACTGACTCCAAACCTGGGGAGAGTTGCAACATATTAAACATGCATTCAATTTCACTCATGAACTTTTGCTTTTTGTTTCAGTAAGCGTAGTATTGCTAAAATATGCTTTTTTTTCTTTTTTTTTTACAATAATACTACAGTATTATTTATTTGTTTAGTAATATTTATCAAAGAACAGTTGAAGGTTTCTTTAGAACAGTAGTTCCCAAACTTTTTTGTCTTGTTTACCCCCTGAGTCTTTTTGCCATACAACAAGTACCCCCTCACTCATACATGTTGATGATTCTCCAAAAGTGGTCACAACATAACACAACTGTTTATCAAATGAAAATCATTTTAATTTCTGTCTTCGATTTATACAAAGGCATTTAATGCATATTCTCCTGCATTTTAGTTGTTTCTGGCTGTTTTGGTGTTTGTCACAGAGTTGTAAGATTGTCACAATACTCAAATTTCAAACTCGACACCAATACCCAGAAAAATATTCAGTATGACACCATATTCAATACAGCAGCAGTGCCTGCCTCCCTTACAGCTGTTTTTTTTTCATTATTTTATTGTTAAGTTACCTGGACCTGGTTACCAAACAAAAAGCTAACTCTGAGTTGTGCCATTTCAGAGTCTAATGTGTTGCCATTGTTCCATTATATCCATTATTATATGTCCATTACATGTACAGGGGAGCATACATCAGTCCGACTGCCCATAAGTCCGACGGCTCATTTCTCCGACTACCCATTCTACAGTGTTAAGGTTAGGTTTAGGGTAAGGTTAAGGGTTAGGGCTATACTTAACTCTGAGAAATGGGAGTTCGGACTAATGGACGCAAAAATAAATAAATGTATGGTCGGAGAAATGGGTTGTCGGACGGACGTCATGCGCCCACATGTACATTAGCTACACAACAAACCGTTCACAATTAATCTACACTCAAACCGAAGCAACAATAACGTTAACTGTACACAACAAGCTATTATCACAAGGTTTACAACAGATATGACAGACAACCTGGGCTGTGCGTGTGTGTGTAAGAAAGAGAGGGCGAGAGAGAGAGAAAGTACGCAAACCTGCTAACTCTTAGCTACCATAGCTCAGGCCTTGGTTAGCCTGATGCATCAGCCGCTTATTTCATTACATTTCATGTAGCGTCTGAACACGAGCCATAGGGATTCGTTTGCTTCCGGGAGGCGGTTGCCTACATTTGCTTCAACTAATCGCTGCTGCTTGGTGGTCACGTGTGCTATACACCGGTTAAGCTCATAGGTTAATCTTGAGCGCTTGAGTTCAACGTCATCGCCTTCACTTACCCGTCTGTTCGCTGATTGGTCCGTCCGCTCTGGCGGACGGAGCAAACCGAAACGCATTGCTAGTTTCCTGACTACATGGTTGAGGCAAATGAAATTTGCTAGGCTAGGCCTTGGTCTCCCGTCAGGTAAAAACTGCCGTTTATTCCTAAAATGAAGCTCATGAAGTTGTTGAGCCTCTCCGGTAGAGTTATACGCAAAAACCGAGGGGGCCGTCTGTTTGTTTACAATTCACGAAAGCAATGTGAACGTACGTGCCGCTCACACTTAGTTGAGTTGTAAGTCTATGGGGGATAGGGCTGTCACTTTTTATTCGACATTCGAATATTTGTTCGAATATGGGGTGAAAAGTTCGTATTCGAGCGGTAATGACCTGCTCGATATGTAGGCTGCAGCAAAGATACTCTATTTACCATCTTTGGCTGCAGTGCCCAGTGCCTGCATAGCGCCGCGGAACGTCCACCGCGGAACGTCCGCCGTGGGTAATATTTGAATATATCCGAACGAACTACGGGTCATTCAATATTCGTTCGAACCTCATTTTTCTAAAAACTGACAGCCCTAATGGGGGAACAAACGGGTCCATGGCACTGGTCCGACCTCCCATTAGTTCAAACTCCCATTGGTCCGACAATCGGAGTAATGAGAGTTCAAACTAATGGGAGGTCCTCATTAGTTCGAACTGAACTAGTTAGCATTAGTCCAACTCTCCATTCTTATCGCTCACTATGCATTTATATAATTATTAATATAGGCTCCACCTGTCAATAAGACACACGTGGAAGAAGTTTATTGTGTTTAACCAACGAGGAGCTGTCATTACGCACGACTTTTACGCACTGCTGCGCGCTCATTAGTGTCCATAATTAAACCTTGACACTCATATCAAATCAAACTTACATTACAGACAGATATACAGACAGGTGGATTGGGTTCTCTCTCTCTCTCTCCCACTCTGAACAGACAGACGGACGCAATCAGAAAGAAAACGGAGGCTGCGCATTGATCCTTTTTTCCTTTCTAACTCCATTCACAACATAAATCCAACATTACAATGTGTCTTTGGGTGTTGCACCAAAGACACATTGTAATGTTGGATTTATGTTGTGAATGGAGTTATTTGTGTTTCTCTTTAAATGTGACCTTTGAGGGTAACATTTATGCTTTTTGTAAATGTATGTTTTTTGTATTTTGTTATTATTTGTGTGAAACTTGGACGTCATGGGACGCAAGACAAATTTCAGAGTGATCTGACAATAAAGTATTATCTTATCTCTTATCTTATCTTATCTTTCTGGGATCAAACAGATCATGTGCAAAACAAGCACTTCATTAAAGCAGAAGTAAGCGATCCGGTCGTTTTGGCAAATGCTGCGTTCCAGGCAGGCTTTTGAAACCATTATCCACCTAAACTCTTTTCTTTATTGTTTTGTATTATCTTATGTACTTCTTTGTGTATTTTCTAGAGTAAAGAAGTGTGTTAACTAATGTCCTGCTTCACAGGTTTTATATTTAGCACAGAAAGAATCTGTCTTGTCAGGTATCTTGAGAGATGTGTTTCTTGTCTATTACCCTTCTTTGGTGGGTCATAGTTTCTGGGGGATACTGGACACTATCTATTCTTAAGTTAGCTTGGTCAAGAGGTTAAAAGTCAGAAAGCTAAGGATAAATTCTGTTTTTAGATCCTGTCTTTGTCTGACCATCCTGGTCAGTTATGTCCTTCTGTGGGAGAAGGTGGGGTTTTAGAAAACATATATAAGGTTTGATGTTTCAGGCTAAGGGAGAGTCATCTCAATTCTTGGCACCAGAGATGCTCCACGATTCGGCATTTTTGTACACTGTTCTTCTTCTTGTAATAAACTCTTTTTGAATGCAAGAAAAGACGTGTCGGCGGTGATCCCTTCTCTTCATCAACACATCAATATACCACATTTTTGGCGTCACGAACTTGGACGTGTTTGAGGCCTCTCAGCGTTGGCTGGCAGCTCCACTGGGCCGACTCCCGCAACAGCCCGGGCTTTTTATTAAGGGTGAGTTTGTCACATTAGAGTGCGCTAGTTTGCTCGACGGAGCTGCTGTCTGTTTGCTGTTGGGTCTCACCGTTAAAGAATCTTTGTGTGGGAATTTGTTGCTTTGTTGAATTGAAGTAGATTACCGTTTTAAATTTTTTACTTTACATATAGGGTGCCTTAGGCCTTTGTTTGTCTTGGTCTTTTTGTTGTTGTTTGGTTTTTGGTTTTAGGATTTTGTTTGCGTTATTAGAAACGCAAAAAGGGGGAAGGGGGTGACGTATTGGTTAAAAGGTGGTTAAAAAACATTTTATAGTGGGATTTTTTGAGTAAGAAGAGGGAAAGTTAGAAAAGGGGGTGACGTAATGATATAAGGTGGTTTGTCTAAATATTTAATAGTGGGAAGGGGGTGACGTATTGATTAAAAGGTGGTTGAAAAACATTTTATAGAGGGAAATTTAAAAAGGGGGATAAGAAGTAAGGAAAGAAAAAGTTTAAGATATAGGTGATCACATTAATGTTTTGTGTTTGTTGTGTGTTATGTTTTGTGTTTGTTGCTCTTTGTTGTATATATGGCTAAAGTAATCGATTATGTTAAATAAGTTATAAAGATAAATAAAAAGTTTGATTTAGTGATAATATATATATATATATTTTTTAAAGTGTTAACAATGATGAACATTTTGTAAATAATAATAATACTGTGATAAAAGGTTAAAAGTTTGACTAATAGATAATGAAAATGAGAGTAAAAAGATTTAAGTGTTTACATTGATGAGGCATTGAACTATTTGTCTGTCTTCCTTTCATGGTGCGAGAGTTCAAAGAGGAGGCGAAAGGACAGCTGGTTTGCATCACAAGGACTGAGGCTTGCGGACAACAGCGCTTGCATCTGGATCCAGTGATAAAGGCCAGTGCGATTTTATCCACAAACTCTTACTGATAAATGTACCTGCATTTATACCTCTGTGCACACATTTACAGTTCATACTGTTGATGTGATTTGATTGTTGAATAGTACTTTCAATTACATTTAGTGCACACACCTGTAGTCCTACATGCATCATACATATGTTGTAGTTAATTAGAAGAAATCTTGGCAACGGACTGATCATTTCATTATAGAGATACTGGGGCTTGGTTTATGTGAAGATTTTGTTGCTGGCTTATGATTTGATTTGGTTAATACTGGGTAAAGATTATTGATTCTGTAGTTGAAGAGCTTCGCGTGTGGACCTGGCGTTTTTACCTGTAGAACTTTCTTTTGATTTTTGTAGTTGGCAAATCTTTTTCATCTGTTTTTCATTAACTGTGGCAACCAAAAGAGCATAAAGTAATTAAAATATAATTAATAATAATTCATTAGATTTAATAAAAAATTTCAACAAAATAGAATAAAGTTAATCTGGTTAAAATTAAATTAGAGAAGAATATCAACATGTCAAAAATAGATAATTTAAAAGTAATCACTCCCGTTGAAGTTGTCCAAAAGAATAACCCTTTAATTAGAGGTATTGTAGAAATGTCAGAGAAGTGGCATAAGCGTTGGTCTGATATTGATCAACCGTGGCCAGTCGTAGGGACTTTTAATCCAGATGTAATTAAAACAATGAAGGTGCTTGTGTCTACATATAAAACAGGTGAGAAAGCAGGGAAAAAGGGAGAGAAGCGTAAACAGAAGAGACAGATGGAACTTGAGATGCTCCAGCTGTTTGAGATTGAGGGACAGCAATGGTCAAGGGCTAGAAAAGAGGAGAAAGATAGGGTTCAAGGAGAGATAGAAAAGAATGCAAGGAGTGTAGAAAAGCTAATGGTAGAAAGTAATGTACCCTTCTCACATTTGGTCCCAGTACAGAGACCCCCACCTTATGAGAAGGAGGTAGAGCTTAGAGAACTTTATCCTCAGCTCCCAGTTATTACTCAGGAAGGAGATTATCATATTACAGATGATAATGATAAAATAGTAGAGATAGGGAAAGCAGAAACAACTCTAAAAATGTATCCCGGCTCCAAAAGAAAAAGTAAAACTGTGCATTTCAAAGCTAAAGATAAAATTAGAGTTAGAAAAATTGATTTTGAAGATGATGATCAAAGTGATCTGGAAGGAGCTATCGGGGGATACGATCCTGCGGTAAAAAAGATTTTAGCTAGAGCAGAGAGGAAAGGAGCAAGATCAGGAGACTCTTAGAAAAATGTATCAGATTCAGTTGCTGCATTCGGCCTGAAGATGCTACACATCTCCCTATGTCTGGTCAGTTGATACGGACAATCGGGTTTGAGGGAGTAAAACAGCTGGTACCTCTTACAAAACCAATTGAGCTCTGTTACAAAAATCAAAAAGCTACAATACCTATATTGGTATCACAACACACACCGATTGCACTTTTGGGAAGAGATGCTTTGTGTAGATTGAATTGCATAATAAAATGTACTCCAGACGGCTGTCTGGTGGAAATGCCAAATGATACTGTTCATCAATTGTCAATGAAGACAGATGTCGAAGCTTCTTCTGTCTTTTGGATTGGTGATCTCAGTGCAGGACTTTTGGAGCCTGTTAAAATCTGGGAGAAGTTTATCGCAGCAAATATGCCTGATGCGAAGCTTCCAGAGTATCCATTGCATTGCACATTGAAGTATTTTAAAGATGCTTCTCAGTCAAATTCTGAAAATTGGTTGAATCATCAACCAAAGCAAGTTGAACTCATTTCATGTTGTATTATTATGGGCCCACAAGGAGCAGCTATGATGATTGATATGAATGAGTATGTGAGTGAAGAATTTGACATTGAAAAGAGTGTGCCGCATGTGACTTTGATGGTGTCTAAGGATTATGAACAGAAACATATAAGAGAAATGATGACATTTCTGGGTATTGCTGGATATTCTTCTGCATGGATAGAAGATTATGCTAGTTTAACAGGGCCTTTGAGAGCCATGATTAAAGATGCCGGAAGTGTTCAATTACATTGTAATCTTTCATGGACACAGGATGGCCTGTTGGCATTTGAAACAGTCAAACAGAGGCTACAGGAGGCTCCAGCCTTGACACTTCCAGACTATTCTAGGAATTTTCTGTTGTATGTGTCCACCTCAGTTGGGGGTAAATATGCATGCGCAGTTCTCTGTCAGCCAACAGGCACAGGGAAAAACCCTCAACCTATTTCTTATTATTCCACTGCCTACTCAGAAGTAGAGTTGGGACTGCCATTATGTTACAGAGCAATGGTGGGAGTTTCTTCGATGTATGATAAGGCATCCTCTGTAACTATGGGATATCCTGTGACGATTCTCACTCATCATAGTTTGAGAAATCTTTTGAATTATGGTAAATATACATTAACCAGTTAACGCACGCTGTACCGCCCACGGTACGGCTCCAGAAGGTGGCGCTAGCATCAATTACTCCCGAACATTTTTAACAGCAGCCCTTAAGCATATATATTCATACATTGTTAGAAAGCTTAGATCGCCCCGATCAATTCAAGACCACCCATGATTTTTTTGGTTGCTCACAGCCCTAACAGGATTAGCAGTTAGGTCGGCTAGCCGCTAAGCTAACGTATGATGCGTACATACCTTTCAAGTCTTCCCTTTATCCACAGCTGATCTACAGCGACCATCTTATGACATAAGACCGTTTGTACAGCTTGCCAAGTACCCATGCTTGTGAAATATGAAATCCGTTTCCTTCTAACCGAAGTATTTTCCTCAATATGTCCATGTGTTTAGTCCAATGCGTAACGTAATACACGCGGATCAAAACAAAAACCGGCCCCGTTACCGCATTTTACGAGTTGCACGGTGATCTGTGACTACATGTGACTGAATGTTTACATCCGTGAGGTCTTCCTGCTTCAAACGACACCACGCAGTAGCCAATCGGTGGCGAGGATGGGCCGGGACATGTCTCGAAAGCCAATGAGGACACGTGACGATGAGACTGACAACGTGACTTTGATTGACAGCTGCTTGAGCCAATAGAAATTGTCCGTGAAATGAAGCAGATAACCTTTTAGCCAATAGTCTGAGGTTTTCAACGGTGTATGACACTACGCCATCACGTTTGGTTGCTGATAAACAAACCCTCGTGTATCCGACGTGCGCACCACCCGCTCCGCCACATAGAAATACACAATCAGATAGGTGTATAATTCTATAATCCACTGCTTTTAGGGGTGCGCCCTCTACTGCGCGCCAGGAGTTTAGCGGTTGTATTTTTTTGTTTCTTTTGGTCTTTTGACTTGAAATTTGGACTGCAGGAAGCCAAGACCTGTGGCTGTGGCCTAATTGTGTCTATAGCCTGCTGAGAGGTCCCTGAATGTCTGTATCCATGTCATTCTATAGGCAAACCTATGGGCAGGGAAACAATTTAATCATTCTAACCTTTGCCATTTTTGTCAGTAAAGTCACAGAATCAAAAAAAACACCTTAACAGTAATCCTGAGAGTGTTACCTTTACAATGATACCAGGCACATCTCTGAATCTTAAACTATGTGGGATCTGTGCTGCTCACAACTTGGGCATGGCGTTATGGCAAAAAACATGAAAAATAGGGGCGTGCATTAAGAGGTTAACAATGCCTAGGCTTAGAGATTACCATAGGCTTTTAGAGCAGGAGGATGTTACATTAGTGAGGTGTGTCACAGTGAATCCGGCTGAAAATCTGCCAACTGCAGAAGATGGTGAATCGCATGACTGTGTCAAGGAAGCAGAGAGATATTCAAGGCTGAGGTCAGACTTGCAAGCCCTCCCACTGTGTGAGGCAGACTTGGAGTACTGGACTGATGGATCATGTTACCGTGTGGGAGATAAATTGAGCGCTGGTTATGCAGTGGTCAAAGCCCAGGGAACAGAGTTTGTGATTGAAAAGGCTGAAGTGGTTCCTCAACCTGCATCAGCACAGCTTGCTGAACTTGTAGGATTAACTGAAGCGTGTTTGTTGGCAGAAGGTAAGCGTGTAACAATTTACACTGATTCTGCCTATGCTCATAATGTGTGTCATTTGTTTGGATCAGTGTGGAAAAATCAAGGTTTCAAGAAAACTGATGGTTCCCCAATCCAGCATCATGCTCAGATCATGAAACTTTTGCATGCTATGATGAAACTGAAAGAAATAGCAATAGCAAAATGTGCAGCACACAAACATGACATGTCAAGAGTCACCCAAGGTAATAAAGCTGCTGATGAACCTGCCAAAGCAGTAACAGGAGCGGACAAAATAGGCAAAGTTCTTTTAGTCACACATGAAGTAGATCTGGAAGATAAAATAACACTCACTGATGTAATCATGATGCAGGAAGCAGTTTCTGCATTAGACAAACAATTATGGATGGATAGAGGTGCCACTCAAGATTCCACAGGTCTTTGGAGAAATCATGAAGGTTTGATGATAGCACCTCCTGACTTGTTGGGATTGATGATCCAAGAGGCACATGGGTTGGCCCATGTTGCAAGGGGGGAGGTGAGAAGAAAGATCATCAAAGAGTATGGATTTTGGGCACCATACTTATTAGAACAAATTGATCACATTATAGGCAGATGCACTATTTGTCTGAAAAATAATGTTCGAAAAGGTGTTACAGTTCCACTAGGTTATATTCCAACGGCAAGGGGTCCAATGCGAGAGCTGGTAATGGATTTTGTTGATATGATAAAACCAGTTGAAGGTAAAAGGTATATGCTGGTAGTTGTGGACAGATTTTCTAGATGGCCAGAAGCCTGTCCAACCAAGTGAAAGGATGTTCAGTCACTTACCAAGTTTGCCAAGTTTTGTCAAATTTTTTGCAAGGTTTTTGCTAAGTTTCTGTGCAGAGAGGTCATAAGCAGGTGGGGACTTCCTGATCGAATATTCTTAGACAATGGATGAGAGTTTGTGAATAAAATTGCAAAGAAAAAAAAAAAAAAAGATTTGATTTTGTAAAAATAGAGATATAAGTCTAAATGCGTTTATATGCGTTGGATGTTTTAATGAGTAACTGTTGTTTGTCGCAGAAGATACTGCTGTGTTTTTTCATCTGTCCTCTTAGGATGATATTGGAGGAAGACAACCATAAGAGCGATTCTTCAGGGACCCTGAGTTCCTGAAAAGATCTGATTGCGGACAATGAAGAATGGACTGAACGTGAACTAATGAAGTCTACAATGGGAACCAGACGCTGCGAAGGAGCTGCAGTGTCTTGATAATGTGATTTTATGTTTTTATGTATTAAAGTTGTCATTGTCAATGTTAGTATGTAGATATATTGGAATCTCAGATGTTTTCTTTTCTTTTTGACGTTTAGGGTAAGTAATGTTAGGCAGGGATAGGTCCGATGGAAGGTCCGAAGGGTTGACCAGCCTGAAGTTGGACATTATTTTGATTTTATTTCTCTGAGGTCTTCATATGTATCTACTAGAGTTATTCCTTATAAGTTTTAAGAATTCCTTCTTTCTTTTTTGATATGGAGTGCTACAATGTGGTTGCCTAAGGCAGAGGGACCGTGAGAGAATTTCCTGTCTTGATTGTTTGATGGAAATTTAAGAAAGATTGGCTGCCTGGCAGGTTTTCGCTCTCACACTCCATGGATTTAGTATATTAATCTTTGTTAATTTTCTTATGATAGTTGTTAAGGTTTATACTATCTTTTATTTTGTCGAGACCCTACGTGCCTCGAAGGGGGGAAATATGTAGTATATTATCCACCTAAACTCTTTTCTTTATTGTTTTGTATTATCTTATGTACTTCTTTGTGTATTTTCTAGAGTAAAGAAGTGTGTTAACTAATGTCCTGCTTCACAGGTTTTATATTTAGCACAGAAAGAATCTGTCTTGTCAGGTATCTTGAGAGATGTGTTTCTTGTCTATTACCCTTCTTTGGTGGGTCATAGTTTCTGGGGGATACTGGACACTATCTATTCTTAAGTTAGCTTGGTCAAGAGGTTAAAAGTCAGAAAGCTAAGGATAAATTCTGTTTTTAGATCCTGTCTTTGTCTGACCATCCTGGTCAGTTATGTCCTTCTGTGGGAGAAGGTGGGGTTTTAGAAAACATATATAAGGTTTGATGTTTCAGGCTAAGGGAGAGTCATCTCAATTCTTGGCACCAGAGATGCTCCACGATTCGGCATTTTTGTACACTGTTCTTCTTCTTGTAATAAACTCTTTTTGAATGCAAGAAAAGACGTGTCGGCGGTGATCCCTTCTCTTCATCAACACATCAATATACCACAGCTTCAAGTCACGACTTACGACTTTGTAGCGTTCCAGGCAACCCACTCGTGTTTTTCCGACCTGTTTTACCTGTGAAAGTCACTATAACGGCCACTCGTAACTTCCGACCCGTGAACTCGTACAAGATCAAACTGGTACGACTTCACAGGTCGGAAAAACACGAGTTACGAGTTGCCTTGAACGCACCATAACGTCTTGTCAGCCGATGGAGTTAGCAGCCCCCGCCCTCGTCATGGATCTATTGGTCCTCGTCCCTACGTCACCACATTCACGGCGTCCCTTGGCTGCACACACAGCCCTGAATGCCGTTCTCTCTCCTCATTGGATAAAACTTGTAGGATACGAGAAAAGTTTTCTCATCGGCTCAGAGCAGAGCAGAGTGACAGAGAGACCCGTGTTTCGGTCCAAACACTCTATGTAAGTGATTGCTGTGGGAAGATATAACTATTTAAGACTTATATTAACACAAAAATATCACTTACTTCTGCTTTAATAACATATAACGCTCATTATGCTTCCAGCCTGTCTAGCCTCTACCTGGTGTTTTTACTAAACTTAACCAACTCCTCATTGCCTGAACCTAACCAAAGCAAAATGTACTCTTTTTTTTTTCTCTCAGTCTGCTGTCAGCAGGAGCGACGGCTGCAGCAGGCTCGCACCCGTGAAGTGAGCTCAAGCCGCCAGGTTCAGCCACACTCGAGCACATCTTGATCAGCATTCATGATGGTTGTGCGCGATCTGACCTGATCTGGCTCCTTTCTGGGCTGCGTGTGTGATGTGTAGGGATGGGAATCGAAAACCGGTTCCTCTTTGGAACCGGTTCCAACTTGGACCAATTCTTGGAATCGTGTGCGTGTCTGCTTTAACGATTCCCTTATTGATTCCGTTTGGTTCAGAAACTCGCGCATTAATTGATTAATGACGTTACGTGACGTTACGTTAAAATCAATCTTCATTATAAATGGGGGTGCTTAGTGTTTATATCCACATGTCACCGTTTGTTCTCACAAAATAAAGTTAGTGATGTGTCTGCGTGGAGCGGAGCTGCTGACAGATGCAGCTGACAGTGACGTTTCCTCATCACTAAACCTGTGAGCCACATCCGGTGTTGTGCCAGAAAAGGACTGCCTGCCAGAAAACGACTGACCCCCAGCGGGAACGCCTATCGGGGTGGTACCAACACATCCATGGGTGGTACTTGTCTCTCCACAGCGAAAGACCGCCTCCGACGGAAACGCCCACCTGCTGCAGCCGCTGCTGCAGCCGCTGCAGCAGCTCCACAGCTGATCTGCATGAGTAGGCCACGTTGCATTGAGAAGTCATTCCGTCGTAGGTTAAACCTTGTCTTTCAATAAACCATCAGGAAATTCATTTTGGCGGTATACTTTTATTGTTGTCGTTATTTCAATAAACCACCAGCAGATTAATTTTGGCGGTATGCTTTTATTGTTGTTGTTGTTGTTGTTGTTGTTGTTGTTGCTTCTGCTGCTGCTGCTGCTGCTGCTGCTAAACAGGTAGAGTATCCTTGTAAAAATAAAAACATAATATTAATACTACTACTAGGCTGCTACTAATATTTAGTAACATTACACATGCTTTTTAACCCATAAAATGCCCCCTGTATGCAAACCGCAATCTTCACGTACTGTAGGCCAGGGGTTCTCAACGTCTCACTCTGGGACCCACATTTTCCCATGGTCATTAAGTCGCGACCCACTTTTATAGAATTCAAACCAAGATTTAAAGGGATATGCCAACATTTTTTTTTTTAGGCCTACAAGCAAAGTGCATTTCAGAGCACAGGAATGATGCACAAAATAAAGACCCACAAAACAAAACAAGGTATTTTCACTGCATTCAGGCCACATTAAGAAAATGATATCTTTGCATTCAGAGAAAATAATAAGAAACTGAGGAGGACCATTACAACTGCATGTGTGCAAGTGTCGTGTGCCTTTCAAAATAAGTTGTATTTCGAAATAAAAGACATGCAACATCACATGTGCATTAAATATTTCCTTTTTTTTGACCAGCTGTCCATGACCCATCCAGAACAGATTCGCGACCCACTTTTGGGTCCCGACCCACCAGTTGAGAACCACTGCTGTAGGCTACATATTTCTGAAGCACTTTGCACACCAGGACAGGGCAGTCACTTTCTGGCAAAGCCTTGCCAGAAAGTGACTGCCCCCTGTATTTCAGGAATGCAAAGAGCAATGTTCACAAAAATCTCTGGAGTAATGCTAGAGGTTCCTAGGGGCATGTACAGTGAATTTGGTAAATATCACCCTTTGCATCCCTTTGTAACAGGGGCAGTCACTTTCTGGCAAAGCCTTGCCAGAAAGTGACTGCCCCCTGTATTTCAGGAATGCAAAGAGCAATGTTCACAAAAATCTCTGGAGTAATGCTAGAGGGTCCTAGGTGCATGTACAGTGAATTTGGTAAATATCACCCTTTGCATCCAAGTGGGTCGCGAATCTGTTCTGGATGGGTCATGGACAGCTGGTCAAAAAAAAGTAAATATTTAATGCACATGTGATGTTGCATGTCTTTTATTTTGAAATACAACTTATTTTGAAAGGCACACGACACTTGCACACATGCAGTTGTAATGGTCCTCCTCAGTTTCTTATTATTTTCTCTGAATGCAAAGATATCATTTTCTTATTAATGTGGCCTGAATGCAGTGAAAATACCTTGTTTTGTTTTGTGAGTCTTTATTTTGTGCATCATTCCTGTGCTCTGAAATGCACTTTGCTTGTAGGCCTAAAAAAAAAAATGTTGGCATATCCCTTTAAATCTTGGTTTGAATTCTATAAAAGTTGGTCGCGACTTAATGACCATGGGAAAATGTGGGTCCCAGAGTGAGACGTTGAGAACCCCTGGCCTACAGTACGTGAAGATTGCGGTTTGCATACAGGGGGCATTTTATGGGTTAAAAAGCATGTGTAATGTTACTAAATATTAGTAGCAGCCTAGTAGTAGTATTAATATTATGTTTTTATTTTTACAAGGATACTCTACCTGTTTAGCAGCAGCAGCAGCAGCAGCAGCAGAAGCAACAACAACAACAACAACAATAAAAGCATACCGCCAAAATTAATCTGCTGGTGGTTTATTGAAATAACAACGACAACAATAAAAGTATACCGCCAAAATGAATTTCCTGATGGTTTATTGAAAGACAAGGTTTAACCTACGACGGAATGACTTCTCAATGCAACGTGGTCTACTCATGCAGATCAGCTGTGGAGCTGCGGCTGCAGCAGGTGGGCGTTTCCGTCGGAGGCGGTCTTTCGCTGTGGAGAGACAAGTACCACCCATGGATGTGTTGGTACCACCCCGATAGGCGTTCCCGCTGGGGGTCAGTCGTTTTCTGGCAGGCAGTCCTTTTCTGGCACAACACCGGTCCTCCCTCCCTCATGTCGAGAGGACAGGTCAACGTCTCCTGAACAGGCTTCATGTCTATTCTTTGTGTTTTTCTCTCTTTACTCTAACCACTTCCTTTCAGGTTTTGCTCGTAGCCACGTGAAACGGTGCGCCCTGTGTCTTTTCTCTCGCGTGCTCTCTCTCTTTCGCTCGCTCACTCCGCATAAAAACGAACGTTATGAAAACAATAGTGAGAAGAATACAGATGCATAAAAACCATGTAATGGAAATATTGTTAAATTCCTCGTAATAGTGTTAACCTGTCCAGGCAGGTCGGTCCTGTCAACTTCTTTAATGTTAGAGCCATTAATGCAGTGTTTTCAACCTTGGGGTTGGGACGCCTGGAATTCAAATGGGATCGCCTTAAATGTCTAGTAATTGATTAAAAAAAACGAATTAAATAAACTGATAATTTTTCACAATCTTAAACAACTATATTCTTTATACATTCACTTTCTTGAATATAAATCAAGATCAAATAAAATGGAGCATATACAAATATCTGAGCTTGCTCATCTTGATTGAGGGTCACCAGAAATTTGTGATGTCAAAAGGGGTCATGAGCCAAAAAGGGTTGGGAACCACTGCATTAATGCAAACAAACCCATTTCTCTTTTATTCCCTCACCCAATGAGAATCGATAAGGAATTTAATCGATAAGCAATATCGATAATGGAATCGGAATCGCTAAATTCTTATCAATACCTATCCCTAGTGATGTGCGTTTCTGAGAGCTCGCTCTCTTTCAGTAATTCTCGTTATTTTGCTCTCTCTCACAGAGAGAGAGAGAGAGAGAGAGAGAAAGCTGCATGCTCCTATCAATGGAAGAGCTTGTCACAAAGTAGCGATGACAGTTTGAACTAACGGGACCACCAATTGGTTCGACTTGTGGTTGATTTTGTCGGAGTAACGGGAGGTCGAACCAATGAGAGGTCGGACCAGTGGGTATTTTGTCGGAGTAACGGGAGCCAATGGGAGGTCGGTCTAATGGGCAGTTCCCGAACAAACTGTGCATGTGCAAACAGCCACATACACACCTATGGGCAGAAGAGGCAGAGGAGCTCTGTTCTTCTCCTCTGAAATACAACGAGACGGTCAGTGGCTTCTACAGCCGCTGACCGAGTTGCGTTTATTAGACTATGAAAAGTAAATGCTGACATATTTAAACCTGTGGTAAAGTTATCTGAAAAAAAAAAAAAAACATTAAACCTTAGATTAACTAAATAATTTAATTATTCCTGACAGCCTGCCTGACTGCATGGATCATGAGATTGTTTTTATACTGCAAATAAAGCATTTGTGTTGTTAAAACTATGGTTCCATTGTGTCCTTCATGTGATAAAATACCTCTCCAAACCAAGCTGGCTGAATTTCAACCCCAGCCTGCCCCTTTACGGTTAATTGAAAAAAAGAGAAGAAGGAGCCAGTGGATAAAGGTCAGACGCAGATTGGAAGGACATTTCTTTCACATTAAGCCCTTTCAGATTGTCTGTCTGTCTGTCTGTCTGTCTGTCTGTCTGTCTGTCTGTCTGTCTGTCTGTCTGTCTGTCTGTCTGTCTGTCTATCTAGAGAGTGAAAGCACAAGAGTTTCCAGATGATAAAAGCAGCTTTTTGTTAGAATTAATTGTAGAAATAGTCTGTCTGAAATATGCATGACACAACACTGTGAGTCTGATAAAAACCAGAATTGTTTAAAGTTCACCTATGGAACAAAGTAAACAGGAGGAGGAGATGATGAGATGAGTGCTGGGAGGAGGAGATGATTAGATCAGTGCTGGGAGGAGGGGCTAGTCTCTCAGATTTGTATTTAAGGAGGTGATTTGAGAAGAAATTTTCAGTCCAAACTTCTCAACTAAACCAGGGACTGAATGATAGGAAAGGTAAATGAATTTATGTTAATTTTTCATGACCGTAGCCTATGCTAGCTATGTGTGTGTGTTGAGCCAAAGCTGCCTCTCCGTCCACTGTTGCTCTGCTCTGTCCCTCACATGCACGAGGGAGAGAGAGAGAGAGAGAGAGAGAGAGCTAGAGAGACGTCCGGGACAGCTAGTGGGGCTAGCAGCCCTGAGCCTACTGTGCTGCACGTAGCTTCACATGAGCTGAATTACAACTATTCCTAATTCCAGTTTGAGATATCTTCAACGTCATTTTGACTAGTCATAATTCCATTTACAGATATCTACAACGTCATTTCGCCTAGTCAAAACTTAACTTAAGATATCTGAAACGGGACATGTAGATATCTTTAATTGTGGTGAATTAAAGATATCTTGAAAGGGAATTATGACTAGTCGGTATCAAACTGTAGACATCCCAAACTGGAATTACTGTTAGTCGTAATTCAGTTACAGATATCCATAATTCACATATATCTGCAACTGAATTATAGATATCTGTAATGACAAACCCCACACACATGAATGTCAAAAGTGATGTTATTTGTCCTAGGAAGAATGTAGTTGCATATGGCAAGCAGATTTGACATTTAAAAGCTCAGTTTGACTATCTGAAATTAACATTGTAGATATCAACAACGTCTTTCTGACTAGTCGTAATTACATTTTGAATAGTTGGATTTTTCATTCAAGATATCTGTAATTCAGTTTTGCCTAGTCAAAAAGAACATTTCAGATATCCGTAACTATATTCTTCCTAGGACAGATGACATCGCTTTTGCCATTCATGTGTGTGGTTTGTCATTACAAGTATCTAATACAGTTACAGATATCCGTTATGTGAATTACGGATATCTCTAACTGAATTACAACTAGTACTAATTCCAGTTTGAGATATCTACAACGTCATTTTGACTAGTCATAATTCCATTTACAGATATCTACAACTTAATTTCGCCTAACTTAATTTAAGATATCTGAAACGGCACATGTAGATATCTTTCATTGGGGTGAATTAAGGATATCTTGAACTGGAACTATGACTACTCGGAATCAAATTGTATATCCCAATTACTGTTAGCCGTAATTCAGTTACAGATATCCATAATTCACATAGCGGATATCTGCAACTGAATTGTAGATATCTGTAATGACAAACCCCACACACATGAATGGCGAAAGTGATGTCATTTGTCCTAGGAAGAACGTAGTTGTGGATATCTGAAACGACGAGTGTGGATAGGAAGAATGTAGTTGCAGATATCTGAAATATTCTTTTTGACGAGGCAAAACTGAATTACAGATATCTGCAACACATATTCAGTCTGGCCTTTAAATGTTAGAATGGCTTGCCATATAATAGTGCATTTAATTCTGCACACGAATGGATTTACAGATTTACATTAAAAGAGACATTGATTTGGTAGCGTCATTAAATGAGATATCAGTTTAGAAATGGAGGAGGGGGGAGGGTTGGTCATGTATGACTTATTCTTATATGCTCGCCAAGTTTTTAGTCTGAAGTGGCAGTCAATGCAATCTCCAGTCTTTTAGGAAACACATGCATTAACAGCAAAATATAAGCAAGAAATGTATGTAATTAAAGAAACATTAATTATCTAATAGTGTCAGTGCTGAAACATCATCAAGGACAACATGTTTATAAAATGCCATGTGGTTAATTTAAGTCCTCCCTCCCACTTTTTTAATCCTTTCTCCTCCCTCCACCTCTTCCTCCTTGTCATCTTTGCTCCTCTCTCACACCTCTTTTCCTCCTGAGTTTCTCTCCCTCTACCTCATTCCTCTTTTTTGCTGCTCTTTCTGTCTTCTATTCTCCTCCCTACCTCCTCTGTACTCTCTCACATCCCTGCTTATCTTCACTCCCCCACCAACACCTGTCATTCTCCATCCTCTCACCTAAAAACTCCTCTTCCCTCTCCCTTCACCATTTTCCCAACTCCTCTTCTCTCTATCTCTATCTCCCTGATCCTCCTCCTTGCCATATCCTCCCTCTCCTCTCTCCTCACCCTCGTCTTCCTGCACAGGTGTGTTGTGTCCTCCTGTCTGCTGGTATCAGGATGCCGTTTACAGCGAGACAGAGTCTCTGCCTGCTGGGCATGGTCCTCATCTCTCTGTTTCCTCAGCCAGCACGGGGCCAAGGTATGTGTCTCCGCTGCCAGAGTTAGTCACAGAGATATAGATTATCTTTGCCTGTGGGCTTCTACTCCTGTGTGGTGGTGACTGTGTCTGCAGAGCCCCATCCCCCCACCTGTATTTTAGTCTTCTACATGTAGGACAGACTTGGGCAGTTCACAGCTGCTGCACATTTGGTTGCATCCCAATAAATGTCAGTATAGCCAGTATGTCAACATTGTCATGTTGTCTGTCCTGGTGTCAGTCTCATACGTCATTGTCATTATCCTCACACCCTGTTTCGAACCTTGCATGTCCTCAACGTCACTGAAATTATTTATTGGGTTGACACTCCCCATGCGATGTTAGGGAACTAACCCTTTCCACCCTCCACACACCTATTTTTGTAAATACACTGCAAATGGTTGCAATGTTAGGGACCAGGTATAGTTAGCATAGTAAACACTAGCACCTAGCTAGCTACAGTACGTCAAGTGCATCAGTTATCTTCAATATCACGTCATGTTGGGTAATCTTCATGTTCACGGTCTCCTGTTCACCATTCAAAGCAAACTACTGTAAACAAACAAACATAGCTGGAAGTTGGAAGTAGTAGTAGTAGTAGTAGTTGGAAGTAGTTTTTATTGTATATGTTGTATATGTAGTTATTGATGGTCTGATACAGAACAGCGCTTATGAGTCTTAAGATACTGAGCAGACGGTCAGAGGGTTTTTGAACAACTGAAAATGTATCCAATTGATTCCATACACCCTGTTATTCATGCGAAGGTGAAAGCTCACCTCAACAACACCACAATTAGGGTTATAAGAACTTCTCTCAATTGCTTGAGAAGAAAAGAGCAGAACTCATCTCAGCAATGAAAGAGGCCAGGGAAAGAGGAAATTATGTTGTCATAAGGTTAAAGAAAGCGAACTTCAACAGATGAAAGGAGCCAAACAGCGAAGTGAAACAGTAGGGCCCCACTATATGTACTGTCAATTTTTGATATAATTCTCTCTTTATCTAAACACCATGACCTCATCTTTACCCAGCCAAACTCAAGCAGATTGACCTTTCATAGACTTCTGTTCTAAAACATTCCAACAAACAATTATTTGATTTAAGGACTCAATAATTGAGTTTAACTGTTTGGCACCATTTAAATAATATTGAATGTTAATGTTATTATTTTTCTTGATGAATTGATTAATTTGGTTTTGCAATTTGGTGCTCTATATTTTGACTGAGATGCCCCAATTTCAAAGGGCCAAGATGCCTTGCTAAAAAAAAAAGTTAATGTGAGGCCTGACAGACTGTGCTGAATATTTTAAACACATGTGTTAAAAAAATTCAAAATTGTAAAAATGTGCTAATTTCTTGTTTTCCACCAGGTTGCAAGGGTGAATAACTTCACCATATGTATTTTTATGGGGTGAGAGATTACCCAATAACTTCTGTTTCTCCTTTTTTCAACAGAAAACATAGCCAATCAAGTTGCAAAGACCACTCAAAGTCTCACCACTGCACCACAGATGCGAGAAACCACCAAGATGCTGATGCAACCCTATGCAAACTGGGAGCAGTATCTGACTCCTGCTCCCCTCTCTATTGCCATCATGGGGGAGCTTGTATTCATCTCCTCAGCTGCAGATTTCAGCATATCAAATAACACCTCCAAAGATGACTACAAGTACATCAGATACCCAGAGTCCTTCAGGGCCTGTCTCATGCAGATCTGTAACTCAGGCTGGCATGCATTCAATGAAGCCCATGTGAATATGGATCAAATACGCCTTCACACAGCAACAGTTCCTGATTACATGAAGGCAGCGGTCAAAACTCTTTTTAAGGGCAGTGATGAAGTTATTGAAAACCTCCTGCCAATTCAACTGGACAACATTCGTGAAATTGCAGACGACTGTGTGGCACTGGCAGAGAGTGTAAGAAACAAATATATTGACGTGATCAATTTAATCCAGGAGCTCCTGGAGGCCTGTATCAACGCTCAACACTTTTATGGAGAAGAGCTGGAAAAGGTCAAGCTGAAAATTAAAGGGGCAAAAGTGAGGGAGCAGAGTGCCCAACTTCTGAGGGAACAGTCCCAGAAATTACTGGAGAGCATGGAGAAACAGCTGGACGAAGCACAAGCAGCGTTCAAACAATCTTTGGATTCACTTCCCTCTGGGTGGGAGATGATCGGCATGGATTTGGCTGAAGGTGTCTCAACTGCTGTAACAGGAATCCTGAGTATATTTAACATAGATACATATAGATCGAACACAGGACAATCACCGACTGACCAAAACACCTCAGGTGAGAATGTTGATGTGTTCGCACAAATGCAAGGCTATAGTAAATCTGGGGAGATTCTGATTCTTGTCGGAACTCTGAGACAGTTTGTCAATGGAAGTGAAATAAACTGGAAGGACCTGTATGACCAGGAGAAACAGCTTCCAAAGACCAAATGGACTGAAGATCAATTTCAAAGAACCTTTAACGCAGTGGACAAGCTCCCAAAGGGAAAAGGCGTTACAAACGTTCTGGCAATCTGTCAAAAAGGGCTCAACATATGTAAAGAGCTGGCAACGTATTCCCCTGATCACACATGGGATCAGGCAAAAACTGAACAGGTCATAAATAACATGACAAAGCTAAATGATGAAGCCCTCACTTTTGACTCCAAGAGCAAAAAAGCTTTAGGCTCCCCACCTCTTACCCCCAAACCACCAATGATGTATAAAGCACAGAGCACAGGCAGACAAAAAGCAAGTCAGAGAGCAACTGAGGATGCCCGTTTCAAAATAGAGCAGAGCCGAGAACAACTCAAACAAACATGGGAGAAATATGAGAAGAGAGTGGAGAACATGGAGAAGAATCAGAAGGAGCTCACTGACATTCTTGTTGAAATGCAGAGCTGCAATATCACAGAGATTGACTTTAATACCACCATTACGATGCTGGTCAAGGGTCTGGACGCCATGGGCAGAGTCAAAGAGCAGTGGGAGAAGATGGTGCGCTTCTTCCAGATGGTCTCCAACATCGTCAAAGTTAGCCTCAGCAAGACACTGCACAACTTTGTCAAGACATCTAATGTTACAATGCAACTCACTTACAATGGGAAGCTCTTTACCAAAGACCTCCTGTACAAACAGGCCTTTGAAGCCTCCAACATTGCCAGTCTGGTCCACATGATTTCAACGACCTACACTGAAGTGTCCAACCAATACCTGATGGACAGAGTGAGCAGCCTGGGCAAGCTCATGGCCATGGATAAGGAGAAACCAGAGTTCAAAGAAGAGCGTCGGATTCTCCGGGAATCCTGCAGCGCAGCCCAGGAAGGGATTCTCCAGCTGGTCCTGAAGAACAAGAACGAATTTCAGATGCAGATCGATGCCAGGATGGCAAAAATAGAGGGTGAATTGATGGCTGTTCTGCCGGCTGCTCAACCACAGGAGACTGAGAGAATTAAAGAGATTGTTCAGGCTGGCTTTAGTAAGGAAGATGAAGATGTAGATGTAGAAGCTTTGATTTGATTTGATTTGAAAATCTTTAATGTCCCCGAAGGGGAATTTGGTTTGCAGCAAAAGTTCAGAGTCAAACACAGTAGATCTCACATAGCACACACAACTTACAACTTACAGTTAAAGCAACAATGCGGAGTTTCAGCTCAGTGCTTCCACAATCTGGTTGAGAAGCGCTATCGTCTGGGGGGAAAAACGAAACTTAACGAAAACGAAACTTAGCCAGCGCATCCAGCGTTTATTCCCCTTAATAAACGACAGTATTTCCCACATGTTTGCAAGGAGACTGTGTGGCGGGTGGATGGGGTAGAGGAGGGAGCAGCCTCGGCGGCGGTGACGATGGCGACCGGAGGGGAACCGTAAGTTTCGCTTTTACCCACCACGCCTCTCTCTCGACGCAGAGGGGAGGAGGGGAGGGGGAGAGGAGGGGGGGGGGGGTGATTCATACCCGTGCAGGGAAGTTACATAGTGCAGTTTCAGCCAACGCGACCCCGCTCAGGCTGCAGCGGCAGCACCATTCATCCTATTAACCATTTTTCTACCATTGCAATGAGTCTGGAAACATTATTTCAAGGCCAAAAAACTCCGCAATGTTACTTTAAGTTAGTTTCTCGCGTCAGATGCAAACAAGGCAGAGTGCAAGTTTGTGGGTTATCATTTAATAATCAGAAGCACCATATTTCCTATTAGCAAGAAGGTTTCTTTCCAGTACAGTATAAGTTGCTTAACCTTAATTTCAGACAATGTGTAAGTAATTGTGAAAATAGCAAATTTTTAAGATATGTTGTATTCCGCTTTTAGAAACAATTTGTGGCAAATGCTAAATCTCACTAAATTTCTTCTGAATATACACAAATGTTGATGCCTGTTATTCTGACTCTAGTTGTGGCAGTGGTGGGGAGCTTGATTTTTGATTGGATGTGAATTGCAGTACAAAGACTGGTCAGTGCTTGTCTTTTAATCTGGTAAAGTACGCTACTCTAGGATAAGTTTAACAGAAATTATGGTGATTCATCTATAGTGTATATAATTTATATTAGAATTCTAAAATACTATTTAGGCTATCTCTCATCAATTAATCAAATGTTCCCTGTGGTGAAGGGCAAACGTGTTCTACATCAAAGCTTTTCTCATACTATTAAAAGCATTTATGAATTGATCAATTAAAAAAAAAAAGATCTATCAAGCAGGAACAAGCTTGTATTCTCTGTCATCCCTGCTCTAGCATTGAAACACTTTAGTGACAATGCATCACCTGTTCTTAGAGGTTATTCTGTCAGATTGTTCCATTGTTTTCTAAATAAAACGTGTCTTCCAACTGTACTAGTCGAATAGGCCTATAGTCTAGTCTGGTATGTCCTCATTGTCTATAAACATAGCCCTTATTATTATTCTTTGATTATATATCCTTTGATTACATATAATTTTTCACTATTATATTCTTTGGTTGATACACACAATGTAATTGTTTACCTGTATTAATTTATCATTTATTGTTTTTGATTAGCAGCCAGCCATTGGCCCACCCACTGAGTTTATATAAGAGACCCCCACCTGTGACTCTGATCCTTGATCCACGACCGGTCGGCGTTCTTTTGTATCCATGCCCTGATTTATTAAAGGCTTGTTACGCATCACCTTGTCTCCTGCGCGTGAGTGCCTGAAGTAAGCCTTGTGCTTTTTTTCGTCTGTACTAGTCGAGTATTTGGTAGTATCTCTGTCAGATTAATGATAAGAATAGTCTGAATTGAGCAGGATAGCATATTAGCACCCAGTGTTGAAACTTTTAGCACATCAAAAGGGTGAGTTTATCGAAAACCTGAGGAAATAATGCTCGAAACAGCACTGTAGAATGTCATAATTGCACAATTGCGCATTATAAATAAATAAACACCACTATTGCAAGGTAAAAACCATTTATCTGCATCTATTAAGATAGGAGGTTTTGGCGTTGAACATTTTGAACTCGTGGTTTGAGGTTGATACCTCACAACACCTTCACATGAAAAGCACATTAACTGACTGAGGTTCCTATCATTGTAAAGGCAAGAATCTATGAAACTGAGCTGAAGTCAGAAATGGTTTAGTGGGGAGCTGTGGTTGGTGAGAAAAAAAAGGCCCCTGTCCTTTTTGCTTAATATTAAAAAGTGCCCTTTTTCATGTGTTTCTGGATGAATAAATAAATTCCTCTTGTGCATGGGGATTTTTAAAAACAAACAAACAATGGTATAAAAATGCCACAGATGGAGGGCGGGAGGTGCTGCCTTATCGATAATGCCTTGTGTGCAACTGCTGCACATTTTATAGGTGAGTGTGTCAGGTTTTTGTGTTGATCATCATGAAAGTTGGTTTCTTTGGA